>NC_090227.1:10168789-10468789 GCF_024489055.1 Chanodichthys erythropterus | reverse complement strand
GTGAATTCATTACACAGTTGAGGCACTTTAGTCCATATTTTAGCACAAAACCTCCATCTTATTCACAAACCACCCACAGTCTATCTAAACCAATTCCCCACACACACTAGTGCCACATTAGGCATATTAAGTCATTTTCTTCAGCACACACCAATGCAAATTAGACTTATTATAGATTGTACCTTTTTCACTTACTGCCAGCCATAAATAACTTTGGGTTATTACCACCCACGGAAAACAGATGGTAAATATAATTTTAATTAAGTGATGTTTGTTTACATTTTCTAGTGATCATGGCAACAGCAATTCATCAAATCATAATCAAGGCAAATAACCAGGCATAAATCCATATGTATAAGCAAGCCACCTTCAGCATTTAAAGAGTCGATTCAGGTGCCTTGCATACCGCAGTCCTTTTATATTATTAATTTAAGAGTAATTTATCACTACACAACACCCTTAGCAACCACTCTTAGCAACATAATCTGTATGTTCTCAATTGATATTTTTCATTGAAGCTTACTGTATTATGTAGAAGAGTATTGTGAGCGAGTTTATTACCTGCATTCAGATTGAGCATTTTCCTTCAGGTCAGTCCTATGTTCATAATAAAAAATCTGTTTAAATGTCTGATGTATTATCCTGTTCTTTTAACAGTTAAGGGGTTTTCCCATGACTGACAGCGCTAGTCAAAGCATTTGTCAGTTGCGTCTTGTTCCGTGTTCACAACAATTCAGTCTTTTCAATGTAAAAGTCTTCTCTACTGACTGACACACTCATAAAAACAGACTTTGCTGCCATCTAATGGCGTAACAATGTAACTTCTATCGCTGTTCACTGTCAGGAACTATTTTTTCCAGCGGAAGGAAGGCTTTAATGAAAGTTTACTTCATGAAAGTTGCATTGATACTTATTTTTGGCTTTAATATTTGTATTGTGTGGTAATCATTTTATAAAAGCAATAAGGTTTTAGTGTTGTATTGTGAATAAGTCATGGCTGAAGGGGTTGCAGACACTCTGCTTCGCATCGGGAGAGACCGGGTATGGTTGTAATATGGGGAGAGTTGTAACACCACCAATTCCACCAATCAGGGATAAACTAGGAGTCCAATGATCATTTCATTATTTACCCACTTCCTCAGATGCCTTGTCAATGCTATAAATTGGTACATGCAAATGTATTTTTTATTATATTTTTAACTATATTTTGTTTAGCACTTAAACTTTTGCAGATAAAATCATATAACTTATATTACAAGTTATTGTGGTTAATTGTGGTTTCTCAGGTCAAATGTAATGCATTTTTAACCTGCTAATTTCAAACCATTATGGTAATACAGCTGGCTAAACACCGGCTGACAGGGGTGGGGTGGGGTGGGTTGTAACCAGTGTTGGGGAAAGTTACTTTTAAATGTAATGCAATATTGTGTTAATCCCTAAAATAATTGCACTACTTTTTATGAAAAGTAATTACATTACGTTACATTACTTTTGCGTTGGGCTGGGCTTGCTTGTTTGTGTAATAACAAACTTCTATTTTTGGCAAATGTAAAGGCCCTTTCACACCAAAAGTGAAATGAAGAAGCCTCAGGCTGAAGTGCATTTATTTACACATGTAGAGGGCACAGCTAAAACAAACCTTTCAGATGTGCTGCCATTCTGGATTAAAGAAGAATAGTTCAGCACTCTTATTTCTAAATCTAATCTAAAGTAATTTTTGCTTATTAATATTGTTGAATTGTATCATTTAAGATCAGCAGCAAAGACATTGGTTGATAAAGTGAAATTAAATACAAAGTATATTTGTGTAATTTAATATATTTAATTATTACAGATTTGTGTAAAATTCTGTGAATTTCACTGTTTTATTGCATTTCACTGTTTTTATTTGTTTTGAGGAATACTGAATGTTTTCGTGCAAGTGAGATGAGTAAATTCATGTTCACATTTAGGCTAGAACTACAATAACCAGTCGTCAATAAGCTGTTAGTAAATAAATATGAAAACAAAGTAACTTTCATTACTTATTTGAAAAAGTAACTTCTTGTACATTGAAAAAGTAATGCATTACTTTACTAGTTACTTGAAAAAAGTAATCTGATTACATAACTCAAGTTACTTGAGTTAACATTGTAACCAACACTGGTTGTACCATCTTTAAGTGTTACAACCATCGCCTTACATACAACTAAGAAAATTGTAATGTTGTCAGTCTGATGATGAAGATAAGAAGCAGAGAAGATCAAATATAAGTCCTTTTATTTAAAGGGGATGTGTAATGCATTCTGACTTATTTCCTTGTTAAAGAGTTGCATTCTCATGCTAAACATGGCCAAAGTTTCAAAACATGAGTTGGACGTATGTATTTTTGTGCCAAATACACTACCTCCGGTTTCATACCGGGTTTCGGAGAGTTTTTTTTTCAAGTATGGCCTGTGTGACATAAAAAGAGAGCAGAATTCCTTTTATAGGCACTTTTCCCTGATAAGTGTGCACACACACATCACCCAGAGCAAGAGCAAGAGCACGCCCATCAACGCATTTCGTTCGAGATATGGAAGCTGAGAGATTTTTCACCAAAGGCTGTGTCCCAATTCAGGGGCTGGACCCTTTGAAGGCTGCATACATCATCGGTCTCATTTAAGAAAGAAATTACAGTATTTTACACCTCACAATGAATATCAATCAATTTTATTACGGTTACTCTTCTTAAATAAGACATCCTTGATAACGTATGCAGCATTCAAATGCGACCTCCGGAGGACGCAGCCTCCGAAATGAGACGCAGCTCCTGTCACCAAAGGAGTGTGTTTTTGGCTGTGAGGGAAAGATGACCTTTTTCAGCTTCTCAAAGAACCCAGCATCAAGGGAACAGTGGTTGAAGTTTGTTTTTCCAGAGCAGCAACGGAGTTTTGCACGTATGTTGTTTGTTCCCGGGATTTCGGTGATGAATGCTTTGTAAACAAGTCCCAGTTTGGTGCTGGATTTGCAGATCGCGGGTGATGATTAAAGCTGCATCAGATGTCTCTGTTTTGTTGGCAATCGGCGCTCAAGTGCATATAATGTAAACAACACAACGCTCCGAAGCTTGCAGTGTTTTGAAATCGGCCATCACTATATAAGTCGTTATTTTGTTTTTTTTGGCGCACCAAAAATATTCTCGTCGCTTTATAATATTAATATTGAACCAATGTACTCACATGAACTGATTTAAATATGTTTTTAGTACCTTTATGGATCTTGAGAGAGGAAATGTCACTGTTGGCTATGCAGGCCTCACTGAGCCATCGGATTTCAACAAAAATATCTTAATTTGTGTTCTGAAGATGAACGAAGGTCTTACGGGTGTGGAACGGCATGAGGGTGAGTAATAAATGACAGAATTTTCATTTTTGGGTGAACTAACCCTTTAAGCACAAGTCCCTTTAAAGAATTTTGTACTAATATACTAATTTACAGACATGCACAAACTCCTGAGTCAAACAGTGGATTTGAGTTATGGCCAGTCACAGATAGGCATTGTTTTGTATCGTTCTTTTAGATTGATTCAGTAAACCTGTTTTTGAAGCATGTTGCATGGTGTGGCCACTGTTTTTGGTTCTTTTGTCTAATTGTTACAAATCACTCCAGTATGTGTTACAACCTACCATGGTAATGGGTATAATACAGGCACACCATGTATTTGACTTCAACCCTTAAGGGCTGTGATATGATTTGAATTGGTGGCTTTTGTAGTAAACAAATGTGTTTTTGTTTTAGTTTGCATAATAACTCGGGAACAATCCACAATGGAATGAGATTGTGTGTTGTGTGTTATCTGGAATGTTCCAGGGGACTGTGAACAACAGTGGAAAAACCGGTCTTCCTTATCTGACTCATTCAGTGAATTCAGAATAGCATGCTTAGCTACTACTCTAGTATGCTAATATGCTATTCTGAATCAAGGTCATGGAGTCTCTAATGAACTGATGAGTTGATGTCATGGTAAGACATCAACCATTTTAAACCAATGGTTGGGTTTGTCCATATTTGACCCAAACATGAGTTGAAACAACCCAGCATTTTTTAGAGTGAAATTGGCTTTCTAACATTACCCCATTAGCCCCTGCTACAGAGGTCATAACTACATCATTATAATGGGCAAAAAGCTGCATTCTCCATTGATGGCCTTTCAAAAAAAGCTGCATTCTGATAGAATACTTGAGCAAATATGGTAGAATTCAAATTGTATTATTGGGGGTTTCTTGCATCACATGTTCATATGGGAATGCTAATGGTTAGCTCTCTCCAGTTTTTATATAGAGCTCTTAGAATGAATCACATTTTTGAGGGCCTAAACATGCTCAAAAACTCATGAAACTCACAAAGTCACAAGTGGTGAAAATTTACATCTGATATGGGTTTCAGAATTAGGTGTGGCAAAATGGCTTGATAGTGGCACCTACAAAATTTCAATTAAGCGCCTTTCGTGCTACGTTTCACGTACAGGTATGAAATTCGGTAGACACATGTAACAGCCCAATACCTACAAAAAAGTCCCTTGGTGCAAAATCTGAAAACCCAACAGGAAGTTAATTTTTTTAATTTTGAAGTTTCTTTGCAAATTTTTTGCAATTTCCAGACATTGTATTTTAACCAACTCTTAGATATTTTATCAGAAAACATATTTGGTCAGTCTAATCTAAAGGCCTTTGTGACGTTAAATTGCAAAGATTGAGTTTGGGCGTGTCTGTGGTGGCCTGACAAATTTGGATGTTGCGCCATGAAACAGGAAGTGTTTGTATGTTTGATGTCTCACATGTTTGATGAGAGTCCTGGCCTACAGACATATATATGCCAATATTCAGTTAGTCATAGCGCCATCTGCTGGCAACAGGAAATGGCATGCTTTGCACTGT
Organism: Chanodichthys erythropterus; assembly: GCF_024489055.1. Lineage (NCBI taxonomy): Eukaryota > Metazoa > Chordata > Actinopteri > Cypriniformes > Xenocyprididae > Chanodichthys > Chanodichthys erythropterus. Next base: position 10,463,891 of record NC_090227.1, on the reverse strand, counting down.
AATTCACTCCCAGAAATACATTTGTATCTGCCATGAAGCACCAAACTTGCTTGAAACACATTAAATCATGCAACACTTGTCTAAGTATGAGATTAACGCCACAAAACAGGAAGTTGTTGTAACTCAGGCATATAATGTCTGATCTGCTCCAAACTTCATGTTTGATATATGCACTGCATGGCACTTATCAAACATGGCAATATTCAATATTCAGTAATAGTCAAAGCGCCACCTGTTGGCAGCAGGAAGTGTGGCATGTCGAAATGACTTTGTCATATTTCTCTTGTATTTAGTCGTTTACATGCATGTCACCCATTATTCACTGTTTTCCTAAGGCCAACGGGTGGCGGTGAGCCCGGGTGAGAGGGCCCTTTCATCGCTGCTTTCAGCGTTAATATATCTTTGCATTTGAAGGTTTAAAAAATATATAAATGTTCAATTTATGGGCATCACAGTATATCATTTCTGTTTCATCTTTATTTTCAATAAAAAAAACTGACTAGATCAGCATTACCTACATGTGTGAAGTTCATTGAGACCTTTTTGTTCTTCAGTATATTCATTTTTTGATGCATGAGTCAAGTAGAGCAGTGCTCCTTAACTTTTTTTTGTCTTTCATATGTTTTGGGTCAAATGTTTATGGAAAAACAGTGAATTTATTATAAATGAAATCCAAAAGAATTGTATTCTTTGTATGATGGGATTGAAATACCATAAAAGCACAATAAGTCAATGAGTATGAAATATCTTCCTCTGGAATACTTGATGCTGATTGGTCAATGGTGGCATTTCTGCGGTATTTATATATATATATATATATATATATATATATATATATATATATATATATATATATATATATATATATATATATTTATATAATGATCACTAAACCGTATATATCCCGCATCTCTGCATGTATCACCATGCAGTATCTTTCTTCACACATACGAAAATTATTTAAACTCAAATTAATAATTCATGTCCATTATGTAAGAAAGGAAAAATAACAGTTTATTTCTCAATAATGACCTGCTGACTACAAATTTCTCCCCACTTGATGCATGCTATTTCACACAGTATTTTTAAAAATACAATAAGCAGTGTTATATAGCTACTGCACAGTATGCAGTAAAGTAAATTCCATTTTGAAAACAGCTATCAACTGCAGTACTGGCCACAATAGCTATAGAGTGGACAGAGAGATGATGGGGAAGACAGTGAGGAAATGCTGCAGAGGTCTGACCCCCCCATCCCCCGTCTGTGACAACGGCCTACCAGCACTGCCACACCATTACATAACACTACTGCAGAGAGAGGGAGAGAGAGAGGGAGAGGAGGTAATAAATCACACAGAGACACACTGCAGGATTCTCCACACCTTCAGCTGCAGTACATACAACCATTTCACACCGGAATGACAACAGACAGCATTTTGGACATACTATGTATGTTCATTCTTAAAATGCTCATTTATGTGACGTAGCTGCTGACTCAAGCAGTATTGTGTGCAATTGTATGGTGTGCAATTGTAACAGCCCTTAGACACACCTGAACAACACAAACACATCCGTCAGCATCTGTGTGAAACATGTGTGAGTGAGTTTGTCGATGAAGAAGCAGGACAAGATGAAGCCGCAATGTACGCTTACGTGTTTATATGATTTCATAACTACAGTTCAGTACAACCCTGAGGCAAAATGAAGATGAAAAGGGGATTCCTTAGTGTGCAGATGAATGGAGGAGAGCGTTGTGGAATGAATAACAAGTAATTTATGCAAGCATGACTGCTCAAATCATCTGGGTAAGCTTCTCCTGGATACAGAGTGGGAACATGGGAGAAAATAGAAAGAACTGGAGCTTTACATTTACTTAAGCAAGCATTAGTGGCTTTTGCCTGAGCAAAATTCATCGTCATGAGGGAAGGATGTTGTGGGTGGTTGCACTGATCTGCCGGCGATTTGATTTCGCCCGGCAACTCAGTCTGGAAACCCGTGCATTCATTTCTACTGTGGCTGTTACACTTTTGCAGGAACCAATCATAGACTGGCTTATCCACCTTGCTCACTGTTGGCTCACTAAACAAATCACTCGAGTGGGTGTAAATACCACTCACTTTCATGTTTTTTTTGCACATCCTGCAAAAATCACTCGATGCCATTGCTGCTTCTGCAAACCGCTGATCAATGCTACAAACCAATACAAACTAAACCTGTCTGGAGTTTTGATTGGTTGAAGGATTATCCAATTGCGTGAATAATGCTCGTTGATCACGCCTCTTGTGCAGTAGAAAATACATACAGACTCTCCAGACCAATGTTCAATTTTAAATTGAGCTTAGTCTGGTGATAGCCAGACAAGGCTTGATCCCCTCTGAAGGACAACAAAATAAGATGTTGGGGGGGTCAAAGAAAGTAGTCTCCAATATTGCCAATTGGCTACCATTCTTGCTGCAAGGAGGTACTGCAAGCATCTAAAGGCTTTTCTCCATTTGAACTCCTGTATTGATGGCGGGTCCAAGGGCCTGTGGAAAATCTGGGAGGCTACTTCGCCTGAAGAGACGACGAAGTCTGAGAAGGGCATCATCCAGTATGACCTTGAGATGAGAGACCACTTAGAGAGCTACAAAGAGAGAGAAACTCCAACAGACACAGAAGACATGGTACAACACGCCACATCCCAAGAACTGCAACCTGAACAAAAGGTTCTGTTACTGCTCCCAACATCTACGAACAAACTGCTGATGAGGTGGCAAGGAACCTACAGTGTGATTCGCAAGATGGGACCAGTGACATATAGGATTCATCACCCCAACAAAGGCAAGGCTACACAGACTTACCACATGAAGGAGTGAAAATAGCCACCCAGCAAACCTGAAACATTGCTGCTGATTCGTGTAGTGGAAGAGGATCAGGAGGACGAACAACCAGAACCAAAGGTGAGAGAGCCAGCACAGCCAGTGGTGTTGATTTGTTTCACTTGGAAGAGTCCAAACAGGCTGAGCTTCACCACCTTCTGGATCATTCCCCCTCGATGTTCTGTCAGAGGCCTAGGTGGACGAACCTGGTACATCAAATCCACCTTCTAGATCTGACACCTTCCAGACAGAGGACATATCAAGTACTGGGGAGGCTGGAGGCACCCCTGAGAGCAGAGATTTTAAGATGATGCTGGAGTTGGGAGTTATTGAATCCTCCAAGAGTGGAGCAGCCCAATTTTTATCGTCCCTAAGAAAGATGACAATTTACTCATCTGCACTGACTTCAGAAAGCTGAATGCCCAGTCAAGATTTTACGCATACCCAATGCCACACATTGATGGTTTTCTGGAAAGGATCGGCCAAGCCAAGTATATCACAACATTGGACTTATGCAAAGGGTATTGGCAAGTACCCCTGGAGGAGGCACCCAGACCCTACAATGCATTCCAGACCCCGCTGGGGGTTATTTCAATTCACTGTTTTACCTTTCAGGCTGCACGGGGTACCCACAACTTTCCAAAATCTGATGGAACAAGTCCCCCGATGCTGTGAAGATTGGTCAGCAGCTTACCTGGATAATGTTGTCATATACAGTATGACCCATAGACCCTTAGCAAGATCCAAGAGTCTTTAAATGTGGCCAAATGTGAGTGGGTTAAATCTGAGACCAACTACCTTGGTTACCACCTGGGAAATGGAGAGCTGAATCCTCAATTGGACAAGGTAGATGCTGTTCGACATGGCCCAAGACAAAGGACAAAGAAGGAGGTCCGATCCTCCTTCGGACTGGTGGGGTGGTATTGACATTTCATCCTCAACTTCTCCACTACTGTCGTCCCATTGTCTAACCTGCTTTGTAAAAACGTCAAGAACCCAATCTTCTGTACTGAGGAGTGTGAGGGAGCCTTTAACACCCTGAAGGAATGGATGTTATCACACAATCTTCAAAAGCCCACCAAGGAGTTTATCGTCCAAGTAGATGCTTCATATGTGGGGATTGGAGCAGTCCTGGCCCAAGGAGATGCGGACAAAGTTAGATATCAACCTTGCCCCCAGAACAAGATAGCTGACAACCTGTCTCTGTATCCGGTCAGTTCGCAGTCTGAAGAGGGGGGAAGTGATGTGATGAAGTGACCTGTCCCTGTTAGTTAGCTAAGCACTTACACACACCTCATCTTACCTCATTCCTCCGTTCCCTGCTAAGGCGATGCACACGCACGCCGTTAGCACGCTGGTTTTAACACACACAAACCAATTCACTCCATTTCCATCCCCGACAGCAATCCACACTGTGCATAACAACACATAGATACTGGAGTTGTCTTTCGTTTTTTTTCTTTATTTTTCGTTTTGTTTTGTTAATACTTATTTGTGTTCTGTGTTTGTAAGCGTCTGTGTAGTCAGTCTTTCTTGTTGCTTTTCCTCCATCGGCTGGCCAAATCCGATCGCCACCCAGCGGTCTGGTCAGTGTTGCGTTGCATTGGTGTTGCACATGTTTACTAAAAGGCCTTTTACATGCTAAAAAATGTATGAACTTAATCAGATGGTAGAAGGCATGCGTAAGACTGTGTACAAAAGGTTTTTCTTGTTGATAATTAAGAGGCCATAAAAATATGAGGAAGTACTGTACAGGCATGAATTTGTATTTTCTTCAGCCTGAGGCTTATTCATTTCACTTTCTGGTATGAAAGGGCCTTAAAATTTGTTTTTAAAAAACAAGCAAGCCCAGCCCAGGTGAGAAAAGGTAACACAAAACTAACGTGACACACTATTTTCCATAATAAGTAACCAAAACAATTAGTTACCTTTTTAAAGGAAAATAATGTCAGCATACACCACTAAAAGAAAGCAAAAAAAGTGCTAAACACAGCAAGTTGGTAAAACAAGGCTGCAGCTGTAGAGAGGTGACCTGATAGATCAGAAGCTCTGCAGTAATAAATGAGAACAAATGCAGAGTAAGGCCTGCATTACCTTCAAGGAAGTACAAGTGTTTGTGTGCGTGCGTCATTCTGGGGCCATGGGGCGAGATCTGTACATAAACAGCCTTTCAAATCTCTCTCTAGGCTGAAGATTCAGCAGGTGCTGTGAATAAAATGCACACCAACACAAACATAGTCGCCATGTCAATAATAAAACTGCACCTGTGATGGATGTGCTTTCACCCAATAGCATTCATAAATTACAGGTTATAATTAGGTTGATCATTTTACCAGGACATGAAGTCCTGCTCAAAATATATTTTAATATTGGAAATTAATTTTATCGCCCCCTGAAGTATACTTCGTAATACATTTGGCATTTGAAGGTTTAAACAAAATCCATTTCTGTTGCCTCTCTGTTTACATATATTTAAGTAAATCTGAAATGTCCATCATATACGGAGCATCATTTTTGTTTCATCTTTATTTTCATATAAAAAAAAAAAAAAGTTTTGATGCTGTATCTTTAAAAATTCAATATTAACCTTTGAAAAGTATAACACTCTTTTTTTTATCCTAAAGAAAATGTTTTTAGCAATAATTCACAAAACAAAAACCCTCACTGAACAGAAGACAAATAAAAATGATCAACTTTACCCCTGTGGAAATTTATTGAGGCCATTTTGTTGAGGCTATTCAGTGAAATTCAAGCAGAGAAGTGTTCCTCCAACCTTTTTAGTCTTTCATAAGTTGACAGTTCAAGGGTCAAACTTTCATGAAGAAACTTTCAGAACATGATTTTATTATAAATGAACATATTACGGTGTAATCTTTCAGTTACACATTTAATAAACCACTTGCGGGCCACATCAAGGTTATTGCTCTTTATTGAAGTGTTGTAATGATCTTCAGTCCTTATAAAATATACAAATAACTGCAGATTAGATTTTATGGATTAACCACCTACTTTACTGTGATTAAACAACCACAAAACTATTAAAAAAAAAAATAATGATAACGAAAAATCACTCGTCTTCCTCCACCTCCTCCTCCTCCTCCTCTTCTTCTTCTTCATCACTGATGACATATTTTTTGGGTTTCTTGGTGGAAGTAGATTCCTCATCTTCCTCTGCTTTTCGCTTTCCAGAGTTCTCTCCCTCCTGAAAGAAATGAAATATTAATTTTTAAAAAGTGCACTTATGATGCTAATCAAGGTATGTTACACCAAAACAAGTCAGAATTTAGTTTGATAACAATTTTCAAGCCTCTCAGAGCTTTATAATTGTTTCTGATACTGTATCTTTAAGACTTCTATCTGTAAATGACTTCTGATTATTAGCTAGTCTATTAAAGGGTTAGTTTACCCAAAAATGAAAACTATCATCATTTACTCACGTCTTTCTCCAAACCTGCAAGACTTTTGTTCATCTTCAAAACACAAATGAAGATATTTTTAATGAAATCTGAGTGATTTCTGTCCCTCCATTGACAGTTATGTGACTAGCACTTTGACGCTTCAAAAAGTTCATAAAAAGTAAAACTAACCCATATGAATTGAGTGGTTTAGTCCAAATTTATTAAAGATATACGATCGCTTTATATAATGAACAGATTTAAATAAGTCATTTATAGTGAATAAAAGCATAATTTCAATCTGTTCATGATATAAAGTGATCGTGTCTCTTCAGAACATTTGGACAAACACTCAAATCATATGGATTAGTTTTAAGATCTCTTTATGAATTTTTTGAAGAATCAAAGCGTCAGCCGCGTAGCTGTCAATGGAGGGACAGAAATAACTCAAACTTCATTAAAAATATCTTGTCCCTAAGATGAACAAAAGTCTTACGGGTTTGGAACAACCCTTTAAACTTTGAAAAGTAAACTCCCATTCATTTTCCCCATTCACTACGAACAATCCTTAAGCAGGATTCACCAATCAGATCCAAGTTTCTGTTACCAAGAAATGGGAATCATGGCAAAAGAACCAAATGTTGCGATTCACCTTAAAGAGATGAAAACTCGGTCATCATTTACTCAACCTCATGTCAGTCCATACACATATGACGTTCGTTCATCAACAAAAATATTTTTATTTTAGTCAATCCACTGCAAGTCCACGCAACCAAAATGTTCAAGCTTCAAAAAGAACAAAGACATTGTATAAGTAATACATATGAATTGAGTGGTTTAATCAAAGTCCTATAAAGAGAGACAATCACTTTATATGAAGATTAACAGATTTAGTTTAGTCTTTTATTCACGTATAAACATTGATCAAAGGAAAGCGTGCTTGCTTTACATGCAAAAACCAATGTGGTTCATTCTCACGTGTCAAGCAGGAGGTGATCAAGACATCTTTAACATTTTGAAGCTTGAAAGTTTTGCTGTGTGGACTTTCAATGAATAGACAAAAATTAAAAATATCTTCATTTGAGTTTCAAAGATGAACGGAAGACTTATGGGTTTGCTACGACAATTGTAAATGATGACAATTTTATTTTTTTTGTGAACTAGCCCTTTAAAGTCCTTTAGTTTGGTTCATGGCTTTGATCTCTTTCTGAAGAAAATGAATGGGAAATATACTTTTTTAACCAATGATACCGAAAAAGTGGGCAATCCATTCCATAACCATTCCATTTTTGAAGCTTTTTTCCAATAAATGTTCAGTTTGGACTGAAAGTTTCACCTCATCACTGTCCAGTGTCTTGGCCTTCATCAGCCGCTTGGCCTTGTCTTCATCAGAACCTTCATCGCTGTCTGAGGAATAGATCCTGGCTCGCTCCTCTATTACCACAAACAAATAAACAAACAAACAAACATTTCAGCACAGCTCAGAATTCAGGACTCATTTTCAAGCATTCCAGAGAGATGTTCTTTCAGTAAATACCTCTTACTGGCACAAACAAATCAAACTGAACAAACTAATCTAAATCTCAGTCGGACTCCAGGATAATGCAGTATTAAGGAGTCGGCAGGTAATCGGCTAACGGCTGTAACAGTTACTGTCAGTGAGAAAGTGTGTGTGTGCGCGTGAGACATGCTGTTTTGGGAACACAAGCTGTTATTGTAGAGCAGAATGTTCTAGCTGATCGCAGCAGGTCTCAATCTCACTCAAAGAATCTGTTGTGCAGAAACACTGACCCACAGGGGAGCGAGGGAATACAATATAGACGACAGACACAGCACCCCACCGCAGTTCAGAGGCCGTTTCAACTGACCTACTTCCTGTAGAGACGGTCATTTTCACACTTACATCTATTGGTGCAGATGTGATTTGTTTTGATGCTTAGGGTTTCCCCCCCCAAAAAAAGGTTTAGAGGTACCATGTTTCTGAATGGCAAAAAGCATATGGATGAGATTAAAGATGCACAGAAATTCTGTCAACCAAAAATATTTGCCCAATACAGCTTATTGGAGGAAATAGTTCTGGAGGGCCAAAATCATTGACCGAAAAAGTGCTGTGTAATTAGCACTTCTCAGATGTGTCCATTTTGTGCCCACAACGTGGATAAACTACAACAGGTAAACATGTCAGCTTTGTGGATGCTAGGGCTGGGTTGACAATATAATTTAATCAATTTTAATCCATCTTCATTTTGATGAACTGATATTGATTCTTAAAGGGTTAGTTCACCCAAAAATTAACATTATGTCATTAATGACTCACCCTCATGTCGTTCCAAACCCGTAAGACCTTCGTTCATCTTCAGAACAGAGTTTAAGATATTTTAGATTTGGTCCAAAGAGCCTTCTGTCCCTCCATTGAAAATGTATGTACGGTATACTGTCCATGTCCAGAAAGGTAATAAAAACATCATTAAAGTAGTCCATGTGACATCAGTGGGTTAGTTAGAATTTGTTGAAGCATCGAAAATACATTTTGGTCCAAAAATAACAAAAACTACGACTTTATTCAGCATTGTACTCTCTTCCGGAATCGATTCCATTGAATCCTTTCATCTGTCGGCGTTGGTAATGCACTTTTACGTCACTGTGGTTGTTTTTGGCGATTAGGACATCCGCGGCATGCACACTTGCGCACCATTTTAAAAAAATTTAGCAATACCAAAATACAAACAATGTAGAATAGCTTGAATACAGCGTGCGTCTCCCTCAGACTGAAAACGAAGCTCGGGCACACCAGATAACATGTCAGCAGCGTCACTGCGGAGTCGTGAACCACACTCCGGAGCAGAAGGGGGTGGTAATGCACCAATAAGCTGGATGCCAACCGCCGTAAAACAGGAAAGAAGAAGCAGAAGAAGCGGAGTCGTGAACACGAATTGACAACAGACCCGGAAGAAAATACAATGCTAAATAAAGTCATAGTTTGTGTTATTTTTGGACCAAAATGTATTTTCGATGCTTCGAAATGTCGTGGATGTCCTAAATGCCAAAAACAACCATGGCGACGTAAAAGTGTATTACCAACGCCGACAGATGAAAGGATTCAATGGAATCAATTCAATGGAAAGGATTCCGGAAGAGAATACAATGCTGAAAAAAGTCGTAGTTTTTGTTATTTTTGGACCAAAATGTATTTGATGCTTCAAAAACTTCTAACTGACCCACTGATGTCACATGGACTACTTTGATGATGTTTTTATTACCTTTCTGGACATGGACAGTCTACCGTACATACATTTTTAATGGAGGGACAGAAAGCTCTCGGACTAAATCTAAAATATTTTAAACTTTGTTCCGAAGATGAACGGAGGTCTTACGGGTTTGGAACGACATGAGGGTGAGTCATTAATGACATCATTTTCATTTTTGGGTGAACTAACCCTTTAAATCCCAAGATTGATCTTTTAGTCTGTTTCTTCAAACTTCACTAAACATTATATGTAGCACCTACCATACAATCACAATACACTTTGTGACATTTGATGTTAACATCTACGCTTTCAAAAGATAAATGTCATTTTGGCATTCTTTAACGTGGCATGACGGATCGCTGTGGCTGCCTAACTACAAGCGGCACATGAACCGATCATCTGTTCAGCTTTACTACTTGTTACAGCACAAAATAAACATGAATGAACATCAGGGGGGTATTCCAGAAAGCAAGTTATGTGACATACCTGGGTATGTTTAAGAGTAAGTAAGCGGATAACCTCAACTTTCGGTTCCAAAAACGGAGGTAACTTTTAGGGTATATAAGTAGCCATAGCAACTTGCTCTCTGAACATAACCTGCTTCGGAGCAGGTTATGTTCAAGGGTTAGTTAGCTTAAGAGGATATCAGATGCATGTTATATTATCAATATGGTTATATTAATGTATCTAAATTTGTTATATAGTTACAGTTATATACACAATGTTATATTATACAATATATAAATGTTTATTCAATTCTAATATATTAATTTATTTTATTGTCATCTCACACATGGATCTGCTTTTTATCCTTTAAAACAGGACATTTTCTATGCTATAATTTCTATAATAAAATACATATCATATATGTGATATATATTAAATAATTAGCATCAAAACAAACAATATTAAGATTAAAAAATGATTGCACAACCAAACAATAGGTGGTGATGTGCACCAAGTAGGTTATGTAAATCGCCATTAAACAAAAGAAGAAGAATAAAGTAGAATGGCGCGCATTTTCTTAGCGTCTGTTTCCATGGTGAATCATCGATTCGTCACTCTGTTGAGAATGTCTTGTGTGTTAACCGGGAACATACTCTGGGTTGGCTGAACTTACTCTCGGACGCATTTTTGGAACCAGCATACCTCGAGTAAGCAAGGTTTGGGTTAATCAACCAAGAGTTCAGGGTATATGTGACAGTAAGTTAACCCTGCTTTCTGGAATACCCCCCAGGTATGTTGAAAGAAATGGTACAATGAACTGAAAAGTATCATGTCTCATGTAGTTGCCCAAATAGTGCCTCAAACACAGAAAGACATCAATAAAACACATATCGTTACATTTGCCTCAGGAACGCCATTCAATATCCATAACTCATTAGTTTGCTAGGAAAAAAATATACATATGCACTATACTACTTATTCATTATATTTTTACTTAACCTGTTAGAGATATCTCATTTACTGCATGCCTGAATATATCTATCAGGAAAATCTGTCAAGTTTTTATAGCCACCGTTTAAATGTTTATATTTCAACAAACAAAACAATTAACTGCCTTTTATGTTTGGATATAACTCAATTTTTACATGAGTGTTGATTATTAAAATTATTTAATTATTTAAAAAAAAAAATAATAAATTAATTATTAAATAAACCTTGTTTCTTTAACTTCAGTAAAAAAATAAATTTCGGTGTATCACTAGAAAACAGTTCAACCCAATAAAAAGAGCTAGCTCGCTTATTTCATGAAAGGACATTTCAAAGAGGAAACAGACTGGGCAATCTCAGTCATGCACATGTACTCTAAATGGGATTTATAAAGTGATCTTTGCAAGGATTTATGATACAATCTGAAAATTTGGAGCTTTTTATCCTCGATGTCCCATGTGCATATATATGTTTTGTACGTCACCTACCCCTCAGACCTCCACCCTTATATTTGCTCTTGATTGCGGCTAGGCTGATGGATTCTTCACCCTCCTCATCCTCATCATAGCGGTCTGGCTCCAGGTACCCGGCGTTCAGACCGCGCTGATGCTGTTTCTCTCTCATTCGCCTCTGCTGGGACTCACGGCGGATAGATGCACGTAATCTCTCCTCTTCTTTCTGCACAGAGACACACACACACACAAAAAAAAAGAGAAACTGATGTCACTGCAGGATTACATTGAAAGAACACATCCACTTCCTAGTTTATCAGTCTGAGTAATGAAAAAGGATTCAAGAACTAAACCTTATTGGATTTAATACATATTTTCATTTATTACATTTTAATCCAGGACTCCCACACTTTTCAGCAGAGAAGTTCCATTACTTCCTCATGACCTCTGCAGTCAATCGTGATAACCAGATTTATAGATTTTTATATTTTTTATGCAATCATTTTACAGATTGCTGGGGTTTGTCAAATACTGAACTTTTACATATAGACACTCATATCCATTCCAGATGGCATAAATGGCATTTATTTATGATTTTAATTACCTTGGCCTGAATTTGTATTGTATATACGCTACCGTTAAAAAGTTTGAGTTTGGTAAATTTTGTTTGAAAATAGTTTGATGACCAAACCAACATTTATTTGATTAAAAACACATTAAAACAGTAAAATTGTGAAAAAATATTACAATTCAAAAGAACAGTGTACTCCAGTCTTCAGTGTCAAATGACCCTTCAGAAATCATTCTAATATGCTGATAAGAAACATTTCTTATTATGATCAGTGTTGAAAACAGTTGTGCTGCTTCATAGTGTGCTGGAAATCAAATTTTTAAATAGAAAACAAAAAACATTTATTTGAAATACAAATCTTTTGTAACAAAACAAAAATTTCTACTGTAATTATTGATCAGCTTAGTGCACCCTCACAGAATAGAAGTATTAATAATTTCGTCGTCTTCTTCAAAAAATATCTTACCGACCCCAAAGGTTTGAAAGTTATATACAATGTAATTTCCAGCCCAGTTGAGTCATGAACTGGTCCAGGCGGCATAAACAATATTTATCTCTGAAAACCACTTGTGAAATAATTTTATAGGTTTTCATTTATGACACTTTAATTCCAGCAAGGCTGTCTAATGGTGTCTGGGCGTTTCACTGACTTATGGTCACTCATCTGATATGAAATCGGTCTCTTTGGACATTAGAATTCTGGTCAGAGGGAGATAAATGAGTGAGAGGAAATAGATAAAAACATTTACAGTACTCCACTTTAGTTGTCAGACAATCTGTTTAGATAATACAGCTCAAATCATTCGTGCATAACCTGCTGCTGCCAAGATCTGTTGTGTGTGTGAGGAAACATGCTGCATGCAGAGATGGCCTGATCTTCAGACTCTGAAGTCCGTTATGTGACCACTGTCTTATGCAATAACTTATCAGATTTTTACAATGAGATTTTCTGAAATTAAATGATAAGAGTGGAGTCATTGTGTGCAATGTTGTCCTTTAAAGGCCCCGATATACTCACGGCGAAGTTCTTTTTCGTTCCTTGCTTAAGGGTAAAAATAAATTTTAAATGTGTGACCAGTGGTATAGTGTTAGCAAACACCCTGAATGTTTAGATGATTATGTAAATACAGTGGGTACGGAAAGTATTCAGACCCTCAAATTTTTCACTCTTTATTATATTGCAGCTATTTGCTAAAATCATTTAATTTCATTTTTTTTTTTCCTCATTAAATGTACACCCTGCATCCCATATTGACAAAAACAATTGTTGACATTTTTGCAGATTTATTAAAGAAAAACTGAAATATCACATGGTCGTAAGTATTCAGACCCTTTGCTGTGACACTCATATTTAACTCAGGTGCTGTCCATTTCTTCTGATCATCCTTGAGATGGTTCTACACCTTCATTTGAGTCCAGCTGTGTTTGATTATACTGATTGGACTTGATTAGGAAAGCCACACCTGTCTATATAAGACCTTACAGCTCACAGTGCATGTCAGAGCAAATGAGAATCATGAGGTCAAAGGAACTGCCTGAACAGCTCAGAGACAATTGTGGCAAGGCACAGATCTGGCCATGGTTGCAAAAAAATTTCTGCTGCACTTAAGGTTCCTAAGAGCACAGCGGCCTCCATAATCCTTAAATGGAAGACATTTGGGATGACCAGAACCCTTCCTAGAGCTGGCCGTCCGGCCAAACTGAGCTATCGGGGGAGAAGAGCCTCTGTGAGAGAGGTAAAGAAGAACCCAAAGATCACTGTGGCTGAGCTCCAGAGCTGCAGTCGGGAGATGGGAGAAAGTTGTAGAAAGTCAACCTTCACTGCAGCCCTCCACCAGTTGGGGCTTTATGGCAGAGTGGCCCGACGAAAGCCTCTCCCCAGTGCAAGATGCATGAACGCCCGCATGGAGTTTGCCAAGATGGTGAGAAATAAGATTCTCTGGTCTGATGAGACCAAGATAGAACTTTTTGGCCTTAATTCTAAGCGGTATGTGTGGAGAAAACCAGGCACTGCTCATCACCTGTCCAATACAGTCCCAACAGTGAAGCATGGTGGTGGCAGCATCATGCTGTGGGGGTGTTTTTCAGCTGCAGGGACAGGACAACTGGTTGTAATCAAGGGAAAGATGAATGCGGCCAAGTACAGGGATATCCTGGACGGAAACCTTCTCCAGAGTGCTCAGGACCTCAGACTGGGCCGAAGGTTTACCTTCCAACAAGACAATGACCCTAAGCACACAGCTAAAATAATGGAGTGGCTTCACAACAACTCCGTGACTGTTCTTGAATGGCCCAGCCAGAGCCCTGACTTAAACCCAATTGAGCATCTCTGGAGAGACATAAAAATGGCTGTCCACCAACGTTTACCATCCAACCTGACAGAACTGGAGAGGATCTGCAAGGAGGAATGGCAGAGGATCCCCAAATTCAGGTGTGAAAAACGTGTTGCATCTTTCCCAAAAAGACTCATGGCTGTATTAGATCAAAAGGGTGCTTCTTAGGACCATGTGATATTTTAGTTTTTCTTTTTTAATAAATCTGCAAAAATGTCAACAATTCTGTGTTTTTCTGTCAATATGGGGTGCTGTGTGTACATTAATGAGGAAAAAAAATGAACTTAAATGATTTTAGCAAATGGCTGCAATATAACAAAGAGTGAAAAATTTAAGGAGGTCTGAATACTTTCCGTACCCAGTGTATGTGTTGGGCGCTTTCATTTCAACAACAAAGTAAACAACAATGACAGCTGTGTGAAAACAGCAGATAAGATAGCATCCGATCATAGCGATAGGGATATGTTTGCACCAGCTCTGCAATTCAGCAATTCCAGTAAAGTCACGTTACTTTTGGAGATCCCTTTACAGCAGAGTCCTGCACATGGGCGGGTTCCCATGGGTACCCGACGGATGAACTGCTAATATTTGATGTAACGGGTGGAATACTTACTTTGACATTTGTGGTGCAGGTCGGGAATCAATAAGCAAGACTATTTTGACTCAATTCGGTACCCAATGATAGGCAGCAGCTTCCAAATGGTCCTGTGCTTATTTGACACTCTGAAGAGCATCAAAGGCTTCTAATCACGACGAGATTTGCAGAGTTGAGCATTGTAGCCAATGACCTGATTGACAGCTTCAGTCATTAATGAAGCACTCTTTGCTCGCTTTCTGTATATAATCCATTCACAAATTTGAATAAAAGTTTTATTTTTCATGCTTTTAAGAGGACCGATGGCCACAAATACATGGCAGAGTTTCAGGAGAGACAACCGCATTTAAAGACACAAGGTGCGTCCCAATTTGCGTACTTGTGCACTATTCTATGACGTTTTTAAGTACAAATAGTGCAGTAGTGCGTTCACACTGAAAATTCCAAAAAGAAAACGTGCACTTTAAATATCCGGATGATGCACTAAATTAACGGAAAAAACTAAGTGTGGAATGTTGGACACCATGCACTCAACTGTCGCAGCTTTAATTACGTAGTGGAGGGGAAGAGAGGATCGGACTCCGTTGTTAAATGACAAAATAACCTTATACAATTCACGCACTAAATGGATGAGTGCATAGTGCACAAGTACATAGTGCACAAGTACATAGTGTATAAGTGCATAGTGTATAGTGCATCATTTGGGACGCAACTATAGTGAATCTGCTAAAATGTCCCTAATATTGTATGACAGTAAAGCCTCATATTTGGCTATGTTCTTTTAATTTATGGAGACCTCCAAGCGTCTATAGACCCTTTTACAGCCCACGTGATCAAATAGTTGCGCGCGCATTTTGGCAACGGAAGTGGTGTTGTTGCCTATTGGTTTTAACGTGTTAGCAACTCTGAAAGTTTTTCAGGGCTCTCAAGTGTAACGCACTGAGCGTGACAGTCACTCATTTCGGTCTTTTGTCACGCACTCCCGCCACACATTGTATTTCTCACGCAGAAAAACTATTTTTTATAATTTAATATGCCGCTACGCCGGGCAGGAATCAAGCGCGTCTCCTCTGGAGTAGCCTGCCACTTATCAGCCAATCAAAAAAAGAAAGAGGCTACATAGTAGCCAATCAGAAAATAGCACTATTGTATCTGGGTAAGATTTAACGCAACAACCAATGGAAAAAAAAAAGCATATCCTGGAATTGTTCACCATCATCCTCGTTCACCCACAGAGGAAAACACTGGAGCTCTGAGCATCACTTTGAGCACAGAGTAAGTCATGATCTCCTATTTTAATGTTACAACAAATTCACAGCTTGTTTGACACAAACAATGACAACTTGACTGCTGTTAGAAAATGTTTCCCAGATAATCAACATCAGTTTTTCATGAGTGTCTGAACTAAGTCAACAGTTTTACAACCTGTTCACTGAAAACACCTGCTCAGTAGTCTAGACCTAGTTATATTTTCGTTATCACACGATGACTGACATTTTGTCACATTAAACATCTCTCTCTCCAAATAGGCTTAATTTTATTAGCACTAAATAAATTATTGTGTATTACATCGTCAATGTTATTGGTCACTTTAAAAATCATGTCATGTTGTTGGATATTTGTTATTCTTGCCTGTCTTTAAAACTTGAGAGCCCTGGTTTATGTATACATATCTGGCCACTGTATTTGGCCATCTGCTAACGTCTTCTATCCACTCGACTACACGGATCTGATAGCCGGATACCATTTGATAAAGTCAACTTTTTAAAATAACTTTATCTGTCTGTGTTGCTTAATCCGCTCGTGAAGCTGTAGATGTATCTATCACTTTCGGAGTTGCTAACACGTTAGAACCTATGGGGAACAACACCACTTCCGTTGCCAAAATGCGCGTGCATACGTTGCTACGTCATCATTGTGTACAAACAGTAAAAGGGTCTATATAGCCTATGGTGTGCTTTATGCACATTTGTTCAACATAGTCTGTATAGGCAGTTTGTTCATATGATGTAGGCAAAAGTTTTGTATTGTTACACGACGGATGCACGTTCATCTTTTTTTTCTGTTAATTACTACCATGTTGGGCTGCGTGTCTATTTTTATTAAATGCATCAACTCAGAATGCCTAATGTTGGTTTGATTGCTTGTTACATGAGAAAATTTGTCTACCCGATTTAGTAGATTTAAAGGGTTAGTTTACCCAAAAATGAAAATTCTGTCATTAATTACTCACCCACACCCATAAGACCTTCGTTTATCTTCGGAACACAAATTAAGATATTTTTTTATACGCGCTCTGAACCACTGATTTGAAACAAAAAATCCGTAAAGCTTCTAAGCTTCATGAAGCAGTGTTTTGAGTCCATTAAATCAATTCATGACAATTTTCATTTTTGGGTGAACTAACACTTTAATGCAGGTGTGTTTCAGGTCACAGTATTTGTTAAAGGGGTCGGGTCAGGCAGAGAATTAAATTAGTGCTGTATTAAATTTAGAGTGCTGTATTAAACATGAAAAAATAGTGTCAGTGTCCCTTTACATTAGAATTACAACTTCAGTTTCTACTATAAAATTGAATTTCCAGCGTGTTCATGTTTTTGAACATCTGACCTTGATGGCCTGAACAGAAGAAATGAACCGGAGAAGATTTCCATGTCAAAGAAGGCAGAGTCTCAGAGCACACCTACCTATAAAATCCTCGCTATGAACCAATGATAGTTCCATTGTGTTTACCAGCCAGAGGGAACTTTCCAGAAAGTCAAACTTTCGAAACGAACACAAAACAAACTTTGTTTTGGCCTGATTTTGTTCAAAATGGTGTCACATCAGTTTGTTCTTTAAGTATATCGGGCTCTTAAGATTCAAAACATAATGCTTAAACTGCCTTTGGAGGACAGCCCTATGACCTAGTTTCCTCCTAAAACACCAGGGTTTCAGGAAGAAGAGCTTTTTATTAAAGGATTAGTCCACTTTCAAATAAAAATTTCCTGATAATTTACTCACCCCCATGTCATCCAAGATGTCCATGTCCTTCTTTCTTCAGTCAAAAAGAAATTAAGGTTTTTGATGAAAACATTCCAGGATTATTCTCCTTATAGTGGACTTCAATGGCCTTCAAACGGCTGAAGGTCAAAAGTAGTTTTAGTGCAGCTTCAAAGGGCTTTAAACGATACCAGACGAGGAATAAGGATCTGGACATCTTGGATGACATGGGGGTGAGTAAATTATCAGGAAATTTTTATTTGAAAGTGAACTAATCCTTTAAGGAGGATACAAGTTATGATAACCTCCCTCTGAAAACACTGCATTTCTGTGTTGATATGAATCCCACTAAATTTTTTATAATTGGTCTAAACCCAAATCTCTTTGCGGAGTTCTTGTGTGTGTGTGTGTGCGTGTGCGTGTGCGTGTGTGTTACCTTGATCATCTCATTTCTCTGGGACTCTGGGTCTCTGCCAGCCATGGGCAGAATTCGGATCTTCTGTGTCTTTGAGCAGCGGTCCGCAAGAGAGAGGGTCATTTTCCTGTGTGTGGCGCTGTCTGTGGAGTGAGGTCTACAAACACACATGCATGTCAGTAACGTGTAGAAATACACACACAAGCATCCTGAAGTGTGATATGCTTCAGTTAAACTATTTTAAACATTTTTAATTTTATTATTATTTTATTTAATTATTACAAATGCATATTACTTGAGCATGATGGGACATTTGTACTTTTAAAAGAAATTTGTACTCTCTTAAACATTCAAAACTTAAATTTAAAACGCAGCATCCATGTTATTGGTCAACCCTGAGAGACCTCTTTAGTTGTTGACTAGCTGCTGATTTAATAAATAATCCATCTGCTAAAACTCTTAGCAACGTTTGTGCAAACAAAACTAAGATATTTCACTGAAACTCAGTTTTTGCCCTGCGAATATCATTATGAAACATTTGGTTGAGGTCCTGGATGCTGATTGTTTATTGCATCACTCCAGTCATGATAAAACATGATATAATTACAGCTATGATGTAAACTACTAAATGTAATCGTAATGAAAATATTAAAGATTCAAAAGGTCTTGGAAATTGGAAATGTTTTTATTATGTGGTAGTCTTATAAAAACTAATTCTTTTGTGGTATCTAGAGACAAATTTGAACTAATTTAAAAAAATAAAAAAATTATATATATATTTAGTTAAATCTTTACATTACTACATTTTGCCAAGTTTCAAATAATTATTAAACAGCAAGCACAAACTATACAAAAACAGCTGCCCTTCAGGTGCACTCCGAATTCACTCACTCGTTTTCTTTCACTCCCTCAGGTGAACTATATTAGTGGACTAATGTAGGGAATTATGAATGAGGGTACAGGGGGTGATTTTGAACACAGCCCTTGATTAGCTGTGCTTGATTGGGGTTGGTGCTAAACACTGCAGGATGGTACATCTCCAGGAGTAGGGTTGGAGACCCCTGGTTTAATCAAACACGTTGGGTCATAAAAACCAAATATCCCTTCTGGACATCACTTTTGGCCACTACAGTTCAATATTGACTTATACTGTAATATACATTACTATCACAAGATGTAACTGGTGCCTAACATGTTAGTTGAGTCAGTTTAAATGAAGACATGATATTAACATTAACTAACCACATAACATGAATTATAGCTGTATATTACCGGCTCATAACAGAAAACATTTTTTGTAACATTGAAACAAGCATTTTCTATAAAGCTGCTTTGAAACCATATGTATTGTGAAAAGCGCTATACACAAACTTGAATTGAACAGAACATACATAAAATAAAATTAAACATTTATTAAATATATATGGCTTGCAATACTGGTTATATCTTATGAGGGATGATATACCGGTATGAAATTTATACTGGCTTAAATGGAGGAATATCATGAATGAAACTTACTTGAAAACAGCAACAGATCCTATAACAATAGCCCTAAATAATGTATAGTTTGTCTTGCAATCATGCCACTCATGTGTACAGGTACTTTTCATTAAAAAAAAAAAAATAATTCAATGCAGATGTGCAAGGTCATGGTAACAATACCCGTTTATGACAGTGAGTGAAAATGTCACTAAAGGCTAATGAGGACTTGAGGATGATGGAACTGGAAGTGCTAAAATGCTAACTTGCGTCCAAGTTTTGGCCTACAAAAATATGTAATAAATGCAGCACTGCTAAGCAAAAATGACCCCATAGCACCACCTAGCGTCCAACAATTGATATATCACCACTACCAATACTACTGCTGCATCCAAAAGCTGAAAAATGCTGCCTCTGCAGGCAGGATACAGAGGTAGGAAGGCAACAAGACACATCTGAATACAGTGATAATATAGTTTAAAGGCAGCATAGAGGTATCCTGCCTTTGATATTCCACAATCCTGTGCATTCTATTCCATAACAGTTAAGCTAAAAAAAAAAACATATGGTGTCTGAAAGTAGCGGTTGGTGGGGAGTTTGTGTTTAAATGTACATTATTGACTAACTTTTTCCACTTTTGATGTCATTTCTAGCAAGAAATTAATATTGCAGTAATTACATATTTGTTTAGTTATCACCAAAGCTCTCTCTATTTTGTTGTAATTGATCATTAAACTGTTATGCTGCCTCAGAAGTCTGTCCGAAATTAGTTAAGTGAGATACCTTAGTGCGTAAACGTTGCCTGCAAAGTCATTGCCTGGTGTGTCTGTGTCTGTGTCTGTGTGTGTGTCTGTGTCTGTGTGTGTGTCTGTGTCTGTGTGTGTGTCTGTGTCTGTGTCTGTGTCTGTGTCTGTGTCTGTGTCTGTGTCTGTGTCTGTGTCTGTGTCTGTGTCTGTGTCTGTGTCTGTGTCTGTGTGTGTCGCACCTGAAGGTGAGTTTGGTCTTGAACACAGCCTGACCCTGCAGTCCTGTGCCCTGGCGGATGAACAGGTGGTTGTGGTCACCTTGCAGCGGAGCTTTATACACGTCAAACACCTCATTCCCCAGGTGCAGAGACATGCTGCAGAACGAGAAGAGTGAGGCCGATTTCCATATTTCTGCAGCATCTTATCATCCGAGCGACTTAATATTCAACAATATTGTTGATTTGACTGCACTAACACTATTGGATTAGAAATGAACTGAGCTGGATGATGATGTCACTGTTTTTCCTCAAAACTGCTTTATAGATTAAATGAACCAATTTAATAATTGATCATCTTTACAACAGAACTGAATCAACACTGAACTGACTTCAGCTGAACAATGACACTATTTTCTTTTAGAGCAGCTGTACAGCCAAAATGAACTATGTACGGCATCATTGAATCATTTTCCTGTTATCACTGTAAAGCTGCTCTGGAACCATCTGTATTGTATAAAGAACTTTATAAATAAAGGTGACTTGACTAATCAGTGCCTTCTGAATTGATTCTATGCAGTTATTCAACACTAAATTCTGCATGCGTCTCCTCACCTGCCGTCGGACCATTTAACGATCCGTGCGTTGCTCTCCTTGATTTCGATGCCCTCCTCATCACGCCTAGAGCGCCACCTGATGGTGTTCTCCACCTTCAGCTTGAGACGGGTCCGTCCTTCCTCATCTAACATCTCCTCATCCTCGAATTCATCCTCATAGTATTGAGGGTCAAACGGCCTGTGAAGAGACGGTGACAGAGGTGACAAACTGCTGACTGACTAGGATTGTTAGGATAGGATTGTCAGTTCTCCGGTAGACATTCACACACCTGGGCTCCACACTGAGAAAGTTGGGTAACTTGACGAAGTAGAGCTCACTGCCCAGATCTGTGCTGACTTTGGGAATCTCCACTTCGATCCTCGTCTCTGGAACCGGCTCCTCTTCAGGCTGATCTCCCTCCAGACCGTCCTCACCATCCTATTTAATCAGTTCAGATCAATTCATTTGATCAGTAATTTGCATATTGAAGGATTACAGTTTATTTTAAGGTGATATTGTTACAGTATAATTGCACAAATAAGTATGGAGTAATATTAATTAACTATATGTACTTGCTATAGGGTTAGGATTAGTTACTTGTAATTAAGCATAATTTACTGTTATTAGTATAGCAAGTACATGTAACGTGTGTAATTACATCACCCTAAAATAAAGTATTACCTACTGAAAAATACAGTAAAATATAACAACCTGTTTAATTATATAATTAATTAAAACCTGTATAATTATTGTTAGAGAGGGTGAATGTTGTGTAAATCTAAAATATGACTTTTTTGAGACCAAGATGTAATTATTAATAATAATAATAATAATAATAATAATAATAAACAACAATTATTTTTATTATTATTATTAAAAATCCTTTTTTATTAAATTATAAAAATAAAATAATTATTACATAACATTATTTATTAAATAAATATTACCATAGTAATAATACTACTGTAAAATGAATGCATTTAAAGGTGCCATCGAATTGAAAATTGAATTTTCCTCAGCATAGTCAAATAACAAGAGTTCAGTACATGAAAATGACATACAGTGAGTCTCAAACTCCATGGTTTCCTCTCTCTTATATAAATCTCATTTGTTTAAAAGACCTCCGAAGATCAGGCGAATCTCAACATAACATCGACTGTTACATAACAGTCGGGGTGTACGCCCCCAATATTTGCATATGCCAGCCCATGCTCCCAACATTATGAAAGGCATTAGACAAGGGCAGCCAGTATTAACATCTGGATGTGCACAGCCAAATCATCAGACTAGGTAAGCAAGTAAGAACAATAGCGAAAAATGGCAGATGGAGCAATAATAACTGATATGATCCATGATAACATGATATTTTTAGTGATATTTGTAAATTGTCTTTCTAAATGTTTCGTTAGCATGTTGCTAATGTACTGTTAAATGTGGTTAAAGTTACCATTGCTTATTACTGTATTCTCATGGAGAGCCATCGCTATTTTCATTTTTAAACACTTGCAGTCTGTATAATTCATAAACACAACTTCATTCTTGATAAATCTCTCCAAGCACTATCAAACTCATTCAGAATCAAATGTAAACATCCAAATAAATACCATACTCACGCGATTAGACTTTGTAAAGATCCATTTTGAGGGTTATATTAGCTGTGTAAACTTTGTTTATGCACTGTTTAAGGCAAGCGCGAGCTCCGGGGCAGAGAGCGCGAGCAATTAAAGGAGCCACAGCCCTGAATCGGCGCATTTCTAATGATGCCCCAAAATAGGCAGTTAAAAAAATTATTTTAAAAAAAATCTATGGGGTATTTTGAGCTGAAACTTCACAGACACATTCAGGGGACACCTTAGACTTATATTACATCTTGTAAAAAAAAACGTTTGATGGCACCTTTAACAACAACAACAACAACAACAGTATAATTACAAAATTATTTATGGCTGTCTTAATTTCTTTTCAAAAGTCAAAGTCATCATGAAATCAAAATCAACAATTACTATAAATACTGCAGTATTTTTTATAAATGATCCATGCACACCTTTTTCCTTTTTAATTAATGTGCCTCCTAATCTTTAATCAAAATTCTCTTCTCTGATGATGTTGGAGCGAGGGCGGGACAACCTGTCACTCACATGAAATCCTCCAATAGTAAACCACGACAATCCAATTAATTCCTGATGGACAAAATCAAGTGCTGTCCTACATTTTTTTTTTTTCGTGAACCTGTTTCACTCAGGATATACGTCACAATAGTGAAGAAAAGCCTAAACTTCTGTTTAATCATATTTCAAACCACATAAGAAAGGTGTCTTAAGAAAATCTGCAAAATTTCATTAGTTATTCAGCAGATTAATTTATTCTGATGTTGTGCATGTAAAAGTCTCACCATTGGCTGCCCAGGTGTGAGAGGTTTCTCTGCATCGCTATCTGATGAAATATCATCTGCTTCCCCAAACAGATCATTTGCTGCAGGCTTCTTACCTACACACACACAAACACAGAGTTTAACAGAGCTTCTGTGTGTATGACACCATGTTTCATCACAGCAAGTGTCTGTCACTCACCCCCCCTCTGTGAATCACGGTCAGAATCCGAGTCAGAGTCTGAAGCCATTTTTTTCTTTTTCTTGCGTGTGAAATCATCTTCACTGTCACTGCCCTTGATAGACTCTGAAATGAATGAGCACAAACAAAAAGATGTGTTAGAATAAACATGTTAATATCAGAAAACGGATCTATAATATCTCAGGTGTTGTCCGAGAATGTAGTCATTTATTTTTTGCCACAAATACAATAGCTACATTCAAATGCATCCTAATCTGTTATTAATCATAATGATTGCTCAGTTGGATTAAAAAGGTTCCACGTAAATGCCTCGTTCAACTGAGCTTGATCCAAAATAAATTTCAATCAAACTGAAAGGGGGGTGAAGACCTGAAATAATCTGATCAATAGAAAAAATAAATAAATAAATAAATAAATAAGTGAATGCTTTAAAAGGGTTAGTTCACCCAAAAATGAAAATTCTGTCATTAACTGATTGTTCCAGACCCGTAAGACTTAAGTTCATCTTTGAAACACAAATGAAGATCTTTTCAATGAAATCTAAGAGCTTTCCATTGACAGCCAATGCAACTACCACTTTCAAGCCCCAGAATGGTAGTAAAAACATTATAAAATTATAAAAACATTAACCACCCAGGGTTAAAAGCAGTGTTTAGAATGACGATAACCCGTGGTTAAGTGCAGTGTGAAAAGCCCTCATGTGACTCCAGTGATTTACCACTTTATTTACAAAATACAAAGTGTTGTGTTGATGCAAAAGACGACATTGTAAATAAAGTGGTAAATTGTGGTGGGGGGGGTTGTGCAAGCAAAGTACTCACGTTGCTTCATAAACCACTGGAGTCACATGAGGGCTTTTCACACTGCACTTAACCCCGGGTTATCGTCATTCTTAACAATGCTTTTAACCCTGGGTGGTAAAGGAATGTTTCACACTTGTATTTTAGAAGCAGGGTTACTCAATAGTACAGTCGGCAGTACAAGGATACACAATGCTAGAGCTAAATACAGGTTGCATGCTGTGTTTATCCAGACAATGACACTGACACTGCAAATATGCAAATAATAACTTTAACCCAGGGTTTAGGAATGTACAATGTGAAACGTCAATTTATGAATACCCAGGATTAATTGTTACCCCGGGTAAATTATGAGCAGTGTGAAACATGAAGCAAGATAACCCAGGATTCTGTTTACCTGGAGTTTAGAATAACCCATATTTCAAGTGTGAAAAGCCTTATGGATTACTTTTATGATGTTTGTGCTCATTTGTGTTCCAAAGATGAACAAAAGTCTTGCGGGTGTGAAATGATATGAGGGCGAATAATGACAGAATTTTCATTTTTGGGTGAACGAACCCTTTAATCCCACCATCTTTTCTCAATTGGATTAAAAAAATACTAGGGGTGTGGTGTGACGAGATCTCGTGAGACTAAAATGTGACGAGATTTCTCGTTGAGGCGAAGAGTAGTCTTGTGATATTGCCATGACAGAGTGGTTAGGATGATTAGGAAAGAATATACCACCGCTACCTTTATATTACACCTCTCCTGTCATTTTTCTTTGTATTTAAACAAAAAACATTTAATTCAGGTCGCTGCCGCTCCATATTCACAGAGTTACGCGCGATCACGAAAGTGAAAGTAAATGCGAGCGCGCATTCAAACGCGATGTCAATACCCCGCATTTTGAAAGCGGCTTCCTGATGCTTGCAGATATCTCCCAATACATCCAAGTTATTTTAGGCTGGGCAGTGTAGTTGTAACCATCTCTTAGCTCTGTATCAAAGAAAAATTTGGTCTTATTTGCACTTTGAATATTGAGAGAGTGCGATTATGATTGCACTTCTAAAGTGTTACCATAAAAATGAACAACAGTTTTCTCTTAATCTTATTAAGCACAAACAATAAGGTTTCATTTGTTAACATTAGTTAATGCACCGTGAACTATCATGAACTAACAATGAGTGACTATTTTTATTAACTAACAAAGATTAATAAATATTGTAGCAAATATATTGCTCATTGTTAGTTGATGTTGGTTAATACATTAATGTTAAAAAAATGAGACCTTATTGTAAAGTGTTACCATTTTTATTTATACTGTTTTTATTTCTATGACCAGTTTGTGGAAAGGAGTTCAGTTAGGAGGTCAAAAGGTGTAGAAGCTCATAAATCATGTACAGTAAGGTCTGAAGAGACTGAAATCATACAGAAGAGAAGCCAGTCAGTTGAGTTAGTGGCAAAACCTTTTACAGTACTTGAGTATTGTTGTCTTTTACTGCATATGATAATTCATACTCAAAGTAGAACTGAGGATTTCTTAAAAATAGTGTGTAAAAATCTCGTGAGATACCGGTCTCATCACACCCCTAAAAAATACCTTGCACACAAGTGCAGTGTCTATGACGTTTTTGTCTGCTTTTTAAATAGATGTGATAAAGGCAAAAACTTAAAAAATAAATAATAAATACTGGTTTTTTTTGTGCCATTATCACTGTTCTAAACAAACATCTGATATAGACTGCACATTAAGAGAACTTGCAGAATCTGAAATCGGACTGAATTCATTTGGATTGACAAAATTTAGTGCATGTAAACATACAAAAATGTTACAAGTTTCAAAAGACACACTGAACTCCTTTAACACTTAAACATGAGACAGATGTTAATAATCGCAGGTCAGATCACACAAATATGTACGATTTTTTCCCCAAATCAGTTCAACCTGCAGCCAATTTCATTGAGAAAGGTTAGGGCTTAGCAGGGAACTACACTAACCTTTTCCACTGGTGGCACTTGCGCTACTAACTTTTTCAGTTACTGGCGCAAAACATGATTTGGTCGCACAAATTATTTATAGTAAGCCACTCTGGATAATAATGAAACTGTATTGCATACAGATGTGCTTTTTATTTTACTTGCCATCTTTTAAACCACATTCTTGTTTCCTTTAACATTGGTTGGGATAGATTTACTGCAATAAAAATACAATACACAATAAAATGCAAAATGAATTTCTTTTGGATTTCAACATGCTATGCAGATGGGCAGACTCCTGAACTCTTAAGGAAAAATAAAATAAATATAATCCATAAAATAATATAATAATAGATTTTCAGCAGCTATTGACTTTTCTGTATTAAAGATACAAAAAAAGAAGAAATTTTGGCACAGGTCTTTTGCTTGAGAGTGTCTGAGATTACTCCAATAAATTCAGCACATGATTTGTGGTTAGCGTATGTTGGATTAATGGCCACCCCGTTATTCTTCAAAAGAATAATTTGCAATTTAAATTTGGTGAAATGCATTTATTCTTTGGCTATATTATAAGCTACATTGAACTCCTCACTTGCTCGGTTTGCTAAATCTTGACACCGAAATGCAGTGGGGAGTGCTGCTAAGTCACGGGATATGTACCTGTCTCTACACTTCGCGTGCTTCATACTCTCATGAAGCTTCAATGATTCGTGTTTGAATTGTTTTGACGCAGTTACAAATTTGGACAGTCCAGCAATTGAAGGCCCACAGAATTTACAGTACACAGTGCATTGCTCCGTCTTGGTACCTTAACCACTGGTATTCTTCGAGCCACTGGTGTCGAAATTCATATGTCCGTATCGTTGTTCCCGCATATGCTTTCCCTGACGAATCCTTCTAAGCCTCATCATTCTCACTCACAGGCTCCGTTTGATATGTCGCATCGACATCAAGTGATGGTTCTGTTACACTTGAACTTCCCTTCTTAAAATAGGAGTCAATTGTCTGGTTCATTTCAACACGTACAGATTGTAGGCTATGTTGAGATATATATGCGATTGCTGCGTGTGTCTTAACGAGAGGTATATTTTTTTAAATCAACGTTAGGCTACGCCTCGCCTACACCATTCCGGGAGGGGGCGGGGGTCGCGGTTTTGAAGCCAACTTGATGTGTTGAATGCTCAGAGCACGTTATAAAAAGTATTCTTAAAATACACATTTTTGTTTTAATAAATGATCATAGTAAGTCATAGCATATTGCCTAAAACATAAGGTAGGTACAAAAATAATCAGTAGTACATTTGCGACCCTATAGAAATTAGGGTCGCAATGGCATTTCAAAAGGTCGCATATGCGATCATTTTGATCGCAGTGTAGTTCCCTGCTTAGTTTTAGTTGTAACATTATGTAGGCAATCAGCACTGAGATTGACATGATCAATGAAATGTGACTTTGGGGCGAACTCTGTGCTGAACTCGTTTGGGGGAAAAATAAATAATAAAAATCACACCGCTAATGTACCTCACCTGATTTTTGTCTTTCCCCTTCATCGTCAGAATGGTCCCTTTCATCATCGGAGTTCTGCTGTTTGTCCTCATCCTCTGATTGGTCACTTTTTCCATCCCCACCCCACTTCTCATCTCCAGAATGGACATCTTTCCCTGACCCCTCTCCATCTGAATGAGGTGTGCCAGGATCTGAATGACCGCTTCCTGCTTCTGAGCGTGGGCTGCCCGCCTCCGACACTGGACTTCCACTTCCTCTGTCAGACCTGTGGCTTCCTGCTCTTGAGGCTGGGCTCCCTACATCTGATCTGTGGCCCCTCTCATCATCATCATCGTCGTCCTCCTCGTGATGGCCCTCTGACCCGCTGTGTTCATTGTCTGAATGCATGCTCGCCTCTGATTGGTTGCCTGATCGCTCTGACTGGCTGCCGCTGTGCTGGCTGCCACTGTGCTGGCTCCCGCGCTCGTCTTCGCTGTCGTCTCCAAACAGCTCTTTATTGCTTGGCTTTCCACCATCTTCATCCTCATCTTCGTCATGATCCCGGTCACTCTCGCTGCCAGAAGCATTGCTGGCAGATCTGGGTCTCTCATGCTCTGATTCAGAACCAGAACCAGAGCCGGACTCTGGAGGAAACACATCAATGCATACACTGATTTATTAACTTGTCATTTAGGATATGCTTGACTGACTTACAGCATACTTGAGTTTCACTTCAATATGGAACACGGACCATAAACGAGTCCTTAAGAAACATTTCACATCCCAAATAGAGCTACATGATGAGGAATCTTTTTATTTAATTTTAATTTTATAATTGCACAACTAGTAATAGTTTTCAATTGTGTTTTCAGTTTAAAAAAAGTTTTTTTTTTTTTCTTCTACAAATATGAATTATGAATCAATAAATGTCATTGAGATTTTGTAAAGTTGCACCACATTACATTTTAAAACCTGAAATAACATTGCCTTGTCATACAAAAAAGTTAAAATATGTGATATTTAAAGAAAGAGTTATTGAGATTTATCTTGACAGACGATCATAAGGGGATTTCTTATATATTTTAGAGATATCTCTCTGAATTCACAGTTTTTTTCTGCATTTGGTTGGACGATATGACCGATTTGAAAATAATATTTAATTTAAAATAATTTAATTTCTAATGGCTAAATAAAAAAAATAAATAAATAAATAATAATAATAATAGCATGCACATTGTGGAAGAGGTTTATTCAAGTCAAATTTAAAATGCACCGTTTTAAAATACATTTTAGAATACAATATCTTTCTTGATAGGGAAAATGTCTATTTATTTACCCTAATATAATTACATCTAAAAGTGTACTGTGAATATTACATACAAAATATACGTATTTGGAAAGACTGCTGCATTTATAATAGATCATAAAGTTTTCAAATACTTGTAATTGTGGGCCACATCTTTGGTTATTGTGGTTATTTTGTGAGAAAAATCCCTAATCTGACCTTACTAATAAAACGGGATGAAAAACTGTATGCAGTGCTAAAGCAATGACCGTCTTATAAATGCACATACCGCTAAACCAGAGCTATGTTGACAGAAACAAATTTAATACACAAATGAAGCACATTTTCAATGATTAATGCAATAATGCAAGTGTAAAGTACCTCGTTGCTCATTGTCACTATCGCCATCACTCCCGAACAACTCGTCCATGTCCGCCATTCTCACCGGCTGTAAATAACGATCAACATCCGGGTGAAGGTTTGTACACTTAAAGCGGCAGTAACACTCTATAAAATAAAAGCCCTTTTCATAAAGTAAAAGCCCTGGAGAGATTTTATACAGACGAAAGCCTCTTAACGATACATGCAGTGAATCATTCGGCTAAAATATTTGTTTGAGTGGCAAACGCTTTGCCTTAAATAGCGAGACATCCATCTAGTTTGTAATGCGCATTTTAATTTTTTTTGTATGAAAGGAATCAATAAAATCAAAGATAAAAAAAGAATTTTACAATTAATAATAAACATAGTAAGTGTTCTCATTGCATAGCCTACCTGTTCACATCTGAGTTTTCATGACCCTTTAATTATGCTCCAGTAGTTTGGATAACATATTTTTTGTTCTTTTTTTATTTCAGTGATTTCCCACAGATGATAACGGATGTTTACAGTTTACATATAGTCCACAAGAGAAAATAAAGGCTAAGTGAATTTACACAAATGTTCAAAAGTTTACACACCCAACATAGGCTACTGTGTTTTGCTACCTGAATGATCAAAGAGCGTTTTGTGGTTGTTGTTTGTGAGTCCTTTGTTTTTCCTGAACAGCTGACCACTATTCTTCAGAAAAATCCCACAGGTCCCGCGCATCCTTTGGTTTTCATAATTTTCTGCATATTTGAACTCTTTCCTATATGGCATTTTGACATCAAATAAATTACATAAAGCAATTTATTTACATCATTGCAATGATAAGTAACTAATGTTTATTACAACAGCAGAGCAAAAGACAAATTTTACAGATTGCTTTACATTGTCTGCTTTACTTGTGTACGCTGTAAAACAGTATGCAAATATTTAATTGTACTAGGGGAAAATACATTTTATAAATTATTTGAAATATATTAACGTTGATTGAGTATTAAGAATTTTATTTTTCTTTTGAGTCCTTGAAACTGACACATTTTAAATGAACTGTCTGTTTACATTTCCATGAACTGTCTGTTTACATTTCCCTGCACTCATCTTGTGATGATGATCACGTGATCACTGATGTGGGGCATTTCAGGAGCCTGTCTGTAATAGCCAACAGCTGGCAACCTGTAGCTGTTTACACATGTAGTTGAACCTGGATAGGAGGAAAAAGCTAAGTAGCAGTTGGAAGAGATGTTACCTCAAGTTATTAATTGAAACTCTGAATTAGTTTTAAGTTAGCAAAACTTAATATTTTTATTTTACTACACAAGAATGTAGCTTATTTCAAGTTAAGTACAAGTGAACCTTCTTCTCCTGCATCCTCTTCTTTTGCAATCCAGAATGGCAGCACATTTGCATACTTTTGGGACCAGATTTATTAAACAGGTCAAATTAGCATGAAAGCGAAAAATCTGTGCGTGATCTACTGACAATGCTCAAAATTAAAGGACACAGTCGGATAATTCCCATAATGACTAACGAAATGTACCAAGATCAGAGCAAATTAGCGACTGGTTTAAAACATGCTTTTTGGGGCAGTAAATAATGGTGTAAATACCGGTAAATTGACTAGCACAAACCTTAGTAAATCACCTTGAATGATTAATTTGAATAATCTCCTCCCATAAATGTTGCGTCTGAAAGAGAAACACCTTTAAATGCATTGGAGTTTTATGGTATAAAAAAATAAGGTGAGAAAATGAATGCAAAAGTAATGTAACATTACTTACCATTAACTAGGTAATGCAATTAGTTACTTTTTTAGAGAGTAACGCAATATTGTAATATATTACTTCTAAAAGTAACTTTCCTCGACACTGGTTAAATAAGTCAACACTGAATTTAATTCAACACTGAAGTTAATTTTATAGAGTAGGTGTAAAAAGGTGTATTTTTAATCAAATACTGTATTTGCAACCTTGGTGAGTGAAAACACTTTTTTTTTTCAGAAACATTTAAAAATCTTACCGACACCAAACTTTTGAACGGTAGTGTATATAAGCATACTTGATGTTTGTAGATTCTCTGAAATGAGTGCTGAGTCTGCTGACCAATATATGGTTAACCATTCAAATGTATTTACTTGTGCCATCTGGTGGAAATGAGAAAGGTGATTCTATTTATTGTCTATGATTTTTTTGCAATATTTCAAGGCTGTTACAAAATTTGGGACATGTGTAAATACAGTTTGTCAGGACTATGGACTTGTTTTGACCACTAGTGGCCCTCGTTGTGTTTCATTTTCAGTTTTTCCACCTTTGTATCATGTGTCCTTGTTTTTTCCTGTGCCTTGTTTCCAGTTAGTGTATATAAGTTCTGTTCCTCAGTGTTTGATGTGTTGGTTACACTTTGACATTATTTTATGGTTTGTCTTGGATTTACTTTTTGGTCTTGTTAACAATATTTATTGGACATTTTAAGAGTACTCCCTGACTGTACACTAGCTTCTACAGCATCTCCTGTGTTCGGCCTTTCATATCTTGGTCCTGTCGAAGATTCAAATCTTGATTTGTGTGATTTGCAATTTTCTGTTTGTTAACATTAAGCAATCATTTTGTGGAACATATGCTGTTCCCTGTATTCCTTTAGAGAAATTAGATGTAGCCTATCTGCAACACCGATTCACTAGTGCATGCTGTTGACATTTTCAGTGCTCTGCCTTGTACTCTTTGTACTTGCTCACTTGTCTACTTACATGATGTATTTCCAGTGTTTGGCCAAAGTGTTCAAGCGGGCATGAAGACTTTTCAGACTTTTGTTTACTTAGTGGGACACAGTTAACATTTTCGACACTTACCTGAAACCTACAGGTTTCTTTTATTTGAAACAGTGTGCAAAATTTCACATTCATTGTTAATGAAATGTGCTTTTATTTTGTTGCTTCTGTGACAAAATAGGTATTTTTCTGATCTCATCTGACATATGCTACTATTAAGCAAGATTGCTGAGCGTAGAGCAAAGCTTCTACTTAAAAATGGTTTGAAATATGACATCATTCCTTCATGGGTATTTTATTTCAGTTGAATGTGACACATCATCAGCAGTGTGTGCACTGATCTGACCAGTTAGGCTACAGGTCTTCACAAGTATCTTATTCTTTGTAAAGGAATGGGGCGTTTCAATTGTTAAAAAAAAGAAAGAAGAAGTTTGATTTATCTGAACATGATCAACACCTGAGAAATTCACAAACAAAGTTTGTTTGTTTATGGTTTAACGCTCATTTAATAACAATATACCAGTGGTTACTAATTAATAAAAACATTCGGTACAATGAGAGTAATTAAAATAAATAAGGACGTACTCAATAATCAATAACTTATTCAATTTAAATAGCGACATAATCGCGCAAAAACAATGACGCCATCTGTGGACTTCATATTCCAAGCTCCTTTGTACCTCGAAAATTCTACAATCTCTGATTGGTTGCGTGTTTCTAGTAGGCGGGAACAATAGTTTATGGGCGTGCTCTTACATTCCGATTAGCTGTTGTGGATGTCAATCATCAGGACATTTCTAGTGTCTGGTTTCCTGTGTTACCGCCCTTGGGTTGAGACAGTGAAGACGGGTGCGGGAATTTCTTTGCTTTCCCACCAGGAATAGGTCAATAAAGAGTAAAACACTTGCAGAAATTTTTCTAAGGTAAGAAATATGTTTCATCTTCTCTCAGTGTGAGGGTTATATTTAGGTAGAGGTCATAAATGTAGAGGTTTGTGTGGTTCAGGAGTTAGCTGGCTAAGAGCTCGAGCGGTGATATCCGTATGAACGTGAGCAGATGGGCCAACAGTTTACGATATTACAATTATCCAAAACTATCAAATGATCCTATAATCACAGCACACTGAGCTTATTATATGTACTCAGTAATATATTAAACTGGATACTTGTTCGAAACTAATTAACACATGCTTCACTGATTTTATCAAGGTAACACTTGAGACCATATGTGATATGGGCACCCATCATAGTAAATCTTACATGTACTGTAAAAACTACATACAAATTTGATTCAGTCTGATGTCTCATAGTTGAATAGCTGGATTAAATCTCATTATACATATTTGAAACATGATTACTAGCAGCCTACATCCTAATACATCATTTATGACTTCGCATTAGACATCGTTATTAAAAAGGGGCTGTGTAGAGTTTTGAGTTTTGTATTATTGGCCATATTTACATAATTTAAATTATTTAGTATAATGACAATGCTGCATTTGGATCCGTTTACAAGCATTGCAGACGCTGTTCGTCTTCATTAGAGCGTGCACGCGCTGATGCTTGTGATAATGCAGTCTCGCGGAGGTCATGTCTGCTGCTTAATTGTATGTTTATACTTTATATAGAGACCCGTTGTTCTTATTATTATCTAACTGTCTCTCACAGAGCGAGCCCAGCTGTGTGTGAGCTCTTGTGTCTCGTTATAACGGGTGTGGTCTCCACCCCGGGCGTGACTCTGCGTGGTTTTACATAACTGACTCATGGGATTTAATGCATATAGTATAACACAATATAAGTTCACTTTTCACAAAGGCATTATGAAAGTGTAAGAATGAAAACGGTTCCCAAAAGAGCATGTTCTGCTTTCAGAGATGATGATGGATGAATTAAAGAGCTTTTGAGATCAGAATCAGATCTTTTTGTGTCATTAGTGACAACGAAAACTAATGCTATAGGGCCCTATGAAATTTAAATTAATTTAATTGATTAAAAATTTAATCTGTCTGTAGAAACGGATACAGCTATTTAGCTGATGCTCCATTTATTATTCAGTTTTATCTAGCTCTTTTCACAAAGAATTGTGGTACTTGATGACAAGATGCAGCACTGCAACACTGATGAGTGATTGAAGATTTTTTGCTTGAGTTTGAAGGATTTGTGTTGTTCCCTCTAGTTTGAGTAAGAATACCCCTTAAAGGCTAGGCATTTGTTTTGTAATGAAATTTTCACCTTCTGAAATGGCACTTTAAAGAGCACTTGTCTAAAGTAACGATTGCTAGATGTACCTCTTACACAATAAACATTTCAAAACACACCCTCCATCTGGGTTCCATAAGCCTCGGTCTCTGCCTCTCAGAGGAAGTGCTGGATGAGAATCTTCTCTTCAGTTCTTTCTCAATGTTGTCTCTCTCAGGAGCCCAGCTAATTTTAGCTTTTTTTTCCCTTTCTAGAGTAATGAAGCAGATCTCCTCATATTTCCTCTTTTGAGTTTAATTTGAGTGAATACGGAACCAATATTGACACTATTAAGTGAATAATATACACTACCCTTTTTAAAGTTTGTGGTCAGTATCACAAATATGCAAATTTAAATGTCAAAGCTGCAATATTCTGAAAGGATATTGCTTCAGAAAATGAAAATTTGTTTACACCACAAAAAAAAAAAAAAAAAAAAAAAAAAATTCTGGACAAGCAACTGTTTTACTCACACAAGTGAATGACAGCGCTTAATGTCGAGCCCTGTATGAAGTCTTAATGGGCCGCATTTCAGTCACCATTTCATATTGTCTGACAACAAAAACAGAAAAATATATAGATTAAACAATTTTACTGGAAATTTGGCTGTATTAAAATATATTATTTGAGCAAAAAGGGTAGCAGCAGAGAAGCAAACAAATTGCCGCATGACGTCATCTATCGACATTTAGCAACATGTATATGTACACGCACACACATATATATATATATATATATATATATATATATATATATATAACATTTATATAATTTATATATGTGTGTGTATATGGCATTAAAAATTTGCATACAAAAAATTGCCATTAAAAAGCATTAAATCAGATTTGATGAAACCTGCAGAAACCCTGAATAAGATTTTTTATTTATTTATTTATTTTTTAACTTTTTTTACTAAATTAATATTTTTAATCTGCAAGGATGTTAAATTAACCAAAAGTGACAGTAAAGATATTTAAATTGCTACAAAAGATAATTTAAAATGTATACAAAAAGTTAATTGTAAAATATATTAAAATGGAAAAGTTATTTTAAATTGTAATAGAGTTGTCATAAGTACCAACATTAGTACCAAGTCGATACTGAAATTTTAAAAATGTGATACTTTTTGTTGAGCGGATTTGTAAACACCTCTGATTGGCCATTGTGTTCACATGCTCAACAAATATGTCTGTGATTGGCTACAGTGATCAACGCACGGTGGCATTTGAAAGAACACGGAAGTATGAAACTGTTTTGAAAGCTGGAGCGTTTGAAAGCAGATGTCTGTCAACGGACTGTTCCTGGATCAACGCCTGCTTTCAAATGGTCTCGTGTGTATCTGTGTAAGCGTTCAGTGAAGAGTATCATTGATGACTATTTACAATGTGTTTTTGAAGCATTGATCATTGTAGCCAATCACAGGCGTATACGATGAACACGTGAACACAGTGGCCAATCAGAGGTGATTATGAATCTGCTCAACAGCGCTCAAAAAATTTAAAATTTTAAAAATGTGATGCTTTGACAACTTTTGACAATTCTAAATTGTAAGAATATTTTACAACAATAAACGAAGCGTTGGTGATCATGACACTTACTTGAGAGAAACATTAAAAGTCTTACTGACCCCCAACATTTGAATGGTAGTGTACTGTATATCATGTTAGGCTTAGAAATAGCTAACAGTGCTCCAGACTGCGCCTAAAACTGTCACATTTGTGACTAAAAATATTAATTTGCGAGTGATATTTTTGCTGAGGTCGCCACTGGTGACCATACAAATAAACACGTTACGACTTTAAAATTTGCGTGTTATTTGTGTGGTCTGTGACCTGTAGCCTATCACATAATTTGTTGTGTTGACGTAATTAAATGAGATGCTGCAATGTGAAAGTTTCACTGAGTTAGAGTTATCACACACCAAACCAACGCCAAAGAGCTAGCGCTGATAAAAGCCGACTGTGTTGTCACCTCGCGTCACCTGCATTGGTGCAAAAAAGCTGCATTTGAACACATCCTTCTGCTCCTGCATAAAAGAGACCACTCCCTATTTCTTCATATAAATTTGTCTATATTCGTCATTCAAAAGGGGAAACCAGCTCTGCAGTCTGCAGATACACACAATGCAGTGCGTACTTACTGTTTTGAATATCAATCATGCTGATCACTTTCATTATTCCACTCCGCTCATGCTCATCAGAAAAAGTCTTCAGTACCTTAAATAGTGTAACAAGAGTATTAATAATTATTTTAAGGCATCTTATATTTTGTGGATAGAAAAACAAATCACGATACTCCCTCATGTGATTATTAACCTTAATTTTTTATTAAATAAATGTGAGCGCTGCATATTTTAAATTCAAACGATGGTGCTGTTGCACGTTCTTAGGCTCTTGCAACAGTGCTTCAGAGCAGCTCACAATCTGATTTGTGCACATTTGTCAACCGATTGATTATGAACTAATGCTAAAGTTTACTTTATATTGTTTATATTGTAATGTGATGTAAATGGTTGTAACAATGTCATTTTTTTATCTTCCTCATCTGAACTTGAATGAGCAGCAAAAGTAAAGCACATATATTTCAAAATAAGAGTCCCGCTGCATTTTGGCCTGTTCATTAATCAAAGTCAAGTATATCAATTTCCCC
Organism: Chanodichthys erythropterus; assembly: GCF_024489055.1. Lineage (NCBI taxonomy): Eukaryota > Metazoa > Chordata > Actinopteri > Cypriniformes > Xenocyprididae > Chanodichthys > Chanodichthys erythropterus. Next base: position 10,426,457 of record NC_090227.1, on the reverse strand, counting down.
CATTTGTTGTTTGGTTACACAAACCAAATTTAATATATTTATAAATTTATTTCCATATAGTTATATTTATTTTCATTTGATTCGAAGTAAACTCTTGTAGCTTCAGGAAGGAAACATTAAGAACATTACCTGACATTATTTATTATTCAATATAAAGATTTTACTAGCATCAGGGTTATTATAGTTAACTAAAAACTTTAAAACATTTTTTCATTGCTTGAAATAAATGTTAATACTGAAATAAAGTTTATTATACAAACTAAACTGACACGTTTAAAGGTGCCCTAGAATTAAAAATTGAATTTATATTGGCATAGTCAAATAAATAAGAGTTCAGTACATGGAAAAGACATATGCTGAGTTTCAAACTCCATTGTTTCCTCCTTCTTATATAAATCTCATTTGTTTAAAAGACCTCCGGAAAACAGGCGAATCTCAACATAACACCGACTGTTACGTAACAGTCGGGGTGTACACCCCCAATATTTGCATATGCCAGCCCATGATTGAGGCTTTACACAAGGGCAGAATGTCTGGATGTGCACTGCTGAATAATCAGACTAGGTAAGCAAGCAAGGAAAACAGCGAAAAATGGCAGATGGAGCGATCATAACTGACATGATCCATGATAACATGATATTTTTAGTAATATTTGTAAACTGTCTTTCTAAATGTTTAGTTAGCATGTTGCTAATGTACTGTTAAATGTGGTTAAAGTTACCATCGCTTCTTACTGAGACAAGAGCCGTCGCTATTTTCATTTTTAAACACTTGCAGTCTGTATAATTCATAAACACAACTTCATTCTTTATAAATCTCTCAAACAGTGTACTGTTAGCCAGTTAGCCACGGAGCATAGCCTCAAATTCATTCAGAATCAAATGTAAACACCCAGATAAATACAATACTCACATAGTCCGACGCATGCATTCAGTATGCATGATGAACACTTTGTAAAGATCCATTTTGAGGGTTATATTAGCTGTGTAAACTTTGTTTATGCACTGTTTAAGGCAAGCGCAAGCTCTGGGGGTGGAGAGCGCGCGATTTAAAGGGGCCACAACCTGAAATCGGCTCGTTTTTAATTATGCCCCAAAATAGGCAGTTTAAAAAATTCATTAAAAACAATCTGTGGGGTATTTTGAGCTGAAATGTCACAGACACATTTAGGGGACACCTTAGACTTATATTACATCTTTAAAAAAAAAAGTTCTAGGGCACCTTTAAAGACATCAAAAATAAAAAAAAATAAAAAAAATTAAAACTTAACGAAAAATAAAAGCAGAAAATATAAAAATCCAATCTGATTCAAAATATTAACAAAAACTAGTGACTTTCATTTCCCAGAAAAATCACAAGATGAAAATGCTGAAACTGTAAAGGGGAGATATATAAACACAACAGGATGACTAAAAGTGATTAAGTGATTGTTAGTTAGTTAGAAATTAGTTACTCTTTATTTTATGGTGCCCTTGTTACAATGTAATACAAATAAGTACTGAGTAATATAACAGTATGTACTTTGGTTTAGGGTTAGTTGCTTGTAATTATGCATAATTTAATATTATTAGAATGGTAAGTACATGTTAGATGTGTAACAGGGACACTGTAAAATAAAGTGTTACCTACAACTCTACAGCAGTGTAGGCATCAAAACAATAAAAATGTAAAGTGTCTATGATTGAAGAAAAAGTAACTCTGAAAGTAACATTAGTAAAGGTTGTTTAAACTCTTCAAGGTTTGAACTTAACTCATTCTTAATCAATAGAAAAACAACAACAACATCTTATCTTTCTGAGCTCCAGAACATTCACTGATGTCTTGTTTGTCTCTGTCGTGGTTGTGACCTTTTGCCCTGTGTCTTTTCATCCTTATTATGGATTTGTCCCGTAATGCACTTACAGCAGACAAGAGGTAGGACCAGGACTTCCTTTGTATTTTGTCTGTCTGCCGGATTAAGAGGTGTTGATAAGGTTTGTCTGACGGACGGTCACAGAGAATAACTAGCATAACTAGATTTTATGTTTTATAAAGAGAAAGAGTGGTGCAAAAGTCTCAGCGATGATGCTTCTATTGGCTGATTGCGAGGTGGTTCTAGCCAGAAGATCCCATCCCCTGACTTCTATGATATTCTGGGTTTAGAGCTTAAGTGAATGGAGAAAAGCCGAAAAAAATTTCTCTGTAACGTGACTGTTGTATAGGCTATGTGTTGGTAGCCATTAAAGAAAACATAGTTTCATATTTATGTTTAAATAGTCCTATGTTATATTTTAAATTCATCTATTTGATTATGAAAAGTTAACAGCATGATGCATCATGAGATGCGCAGTATATCCGGAGACATGACATGTCAGACATGATTTTAAACACTTGATTAAGTTTTATTTTCTAGAAAGCCTTTCTTTAAAGTGAATTTCGTTTTAAAAAATTGTATCTTAATTTTAATCAATGTTTCATTAACCAATTGCCTGGATGTAATAAATAAGAAGCAAATATAACAGACAATATAATCATGACATGGAGGCGCGGGCGCGATCACTGGCGCGTGAACTGGAGCGCGTCTTACAGGCTAAATGAAACGAAACTCAGCGGCTGCTTGCCTCACATACATGAGAAATATATCTACAGAAAGCTTTAAATACCTACTTTAACGAAAACGAATTAATTCAAAACGAAAAGAAATAGGCTACTCTGATTATGTAGACTAAACCGAATGAAGTGCATTCTCTCTCTAGCGCATCCATAGATGATGAGAGTCAATATCAACTTCATCTTTGCAGCCGACACTGATTCAGAAAACATTACTTTATTAATAAACAATTAAAATGTCTCCTTGCCGTTTTGCGCATTCATGAGACCAATATCGATTCGTAAACCATAGTCGATCTCTTGGTAGGCTATGCTGTTTTCAGTTGATGATTAAACGGTGCATTGTGCGCCTCCCATCCAATAAATCGCAATAGGCTTAACGCTTTGTGTTGCTTTTGATATGGAACAAAAGTCTCAGATTTCAAATTCTGTCCATTTCATTAAGAAATTCAAGCAATAAATACCGTTTTGGCGCTCTTTAATGTGGCGAGAGAGTTGTAGCTTCTGGGTAGGCCTACTCATCTGTGCGTTATCAGTATCAAACGCATAGCAAAAGATTCGTGCCAGTTTTTTTTTGTTCTGGATCCAGTGCTCTGCTGCTACATTGGAGCGCACTCGCCACTGGACAGGGGTGTGAATTACAGTTACAATTTACAGTAGATCACCCTGAGTGTAATCTGTCACCGTGACGGACGGCCTTCAGATTTTTCCGTCATTGATAAAAAAATTCCGTCAATGACGGAAAATTTTCGGTTAACGCGACCTCTGATATATATATATATTAATTAGTGTTGTCAAAAGTACCGACTTCGGTACCTATCGGTACTGAAATTTTAAAAACGTGACGCTTTGAGCGCTGTTGAGCGGATTCATAAACCTCTCTGATTGGCCATTGTGTTGACGCGCTCATCGGATATGCCTGTGATTGGCTACAATGATCAGCGCGTGGGAGCATTTGAAAGCACACGGAAGTGTTTGAATTTGAAAGCGTTTTGAAAGTGGGAGCGCGAGCGATTGAAAGCAGGCGTCTAACAGTGGACCGATCCGCGATAGACGCCTGCTTTCAAACGCTCCCGTGTGTATCTGTGTAAGTGCTTAGTGAAGAGATTAATTGATGACTATTTACAATGTTTTTACAGCGTTGATCATTGAAGCCTATCACAGACATATCCGATTAGCCGTGAAAACAACAGCCAATCAGAGATGTTTACGAATCCGCACAACAGCGCTCAAAGCGTCAAGTTTTTAAAATTTCAGTACCGGCTAGGTACCGAGGTCGGTACTTTTGACAACACTAATATATTAACCATGGGGCAAACATTTTCAAAAATATCTACAGTACTTAAGGGGATAATTCACCCAAAAATGAAAATTCTCTCAACATATTACTCTTCCTTTGTTATTCCAAACTTGTATGAGTTTTTTTTTCTTCTGAAGAGCACATAAGAATATATTTTGAAGAATGGGGGTAACCAACAGTCGATAGATTTTCAATGGGGTCCATCAACTGTTTGGTTAATCGCGTTCTTCAAAATATCCTCTTTTGTGTTCAATATGGGTATCAGTGGCATTCAATTCGATTTCTATTCACAAGATCTCAATTCGATTAGATTCTCAATTCTATCCGATTCTGAATTTGATTTGATTCAATGAATTCAATGATTCAATTTTCACTGGCTCCACCACAAAAAAAGTAATAAATGAATAAAATGGTTGTTTTTGTTGTTTTTGACCCATGTATCCTTGTATTGTAATAAATAAGGTTATGACACCCAATATTTTAGATACCAGTGAAATTTAACAATTCTTAATACCATTTTCGATACCACCGCTAAAACTACTAAATAATGAATTTCAAAGAATATTAAAGACAAGTAAAGTCAATAATAAAAAAGAACAAATAATTAAATAAGCAATAACACAAAAAAGTAAATACAACAGAACAAAGATACAAATGAAATAATCAGTGCTTTTAAAGTTTTTCAGATAGGTCTAACAGCAGTTCTCAGGTACAGAAATTGAATCAAGTAATGAAATGTGAAATAACACTGCATATAATATTCACAGTACAAATTAAATAAAGGTTAATTCTTACTAAAATTACAAAAAAGCGATTTTCTGTCTTTTGTAGTTTGATTAACACTGAAAACAGACAGCAGCAGGAATATTAGGTTGCTGTTACTTTAAGACTAATGCATGAATCCATTAATGATATGCATGTGTTCTTTCTCTACTGCTTACTTAAGCCATAGTGTTCAGCAGAAGAAAGAAATTCATACAGGTTTAGAACAACTTGAGGGTGAGTAGGCTATATGATGACAGAATTTTCATGTTTGGGTGAACTAATTTTGGTGAATTTTGGGTGAATTACTTATTAAAGTCTTTAACCGATAGTATATTAACCAATCAACATTCTTACTGTCTGTTAACTGGTTAATTATGACTGTCCTCTCTTTGAGTCATTTTGGATTTGGACGTGCTCAGGAAAAGGAAAGGCTTGTGGTTAAGGATCTTTGCTGACTGCAGGTTTGATCTAAGCGGCAGTCCAGGATCAAAAGGGATACTGAATTTGTTCCAGTTTTAGCACCATTTAGCCATTAAGCCACATTAACCCCTATTTTCTCCTGGTTCAACTGTTACTTTGTCTTTTACAGTAACAAGAAACATTGTGAGTAAGAAATCCTTCAAATCAATGCATTAGCTCTTCAGTCAGCTGCTGCTAGTACATAACTTCCTGAATGCTTGCTTATTTGAAAGTTAATGTGAACATAATGGATACTGACCTTTTGAGGGTCTTACATCTCATCTTAAGACTGAGAGTTAAGCTGACACCAATCCTGCCGAGCAGCCCAATGGATTTTTACCGGATTTACAACTGTTTTTTCTTAGTCTTAGTGAAAGTCTGCTTTACTTATCCATCACTCCAGCACTCATAATTTAGAATGAGTTGAACATAAAATCTTGCTGTGATTTGTTATTGTGTTTGGCTCAACGCAATAAAAGCACTGAAGTTAAAACTCTTCATGAAAAACACTGATGCTGTTTCACTGATGGATTGACACTCAGCTTGAATTCTCTCTCGGCTTTGGCACAAGCACCGGTTAAATACAGCTCCTTCCAACATTAATACAGCGTTTTATTCCCATGCCACAGTCTGATTTAATGCTTTTGACCACCTTCACATTTAGTCTAAACTGATCAACTCTTTAAAAGTACATTGAACAAAGAAATTCTGTAATGGCAGGTTCTATGAATAAACTATAATCTTGTGCTGTGGTATTTCCCAGGGTTTGTCATTACATACTTTTGGCAACATTTAATTTGTCTTTAGGATGCCTTATATTTAGTCTCTGAGTTGTGGGCCAAAATGACAATTTATTCATAAATTGGTGAATAAATGACATCAGTTATTCCTGCAGTATTTTCGGCTGCTGGAATTTCCTCATGTTTTATGGGTCTAATGGCTGACTTGAGCTGGCAAGGCTTTATTTAGGCTTCCCTAAAACCGCAACCTTAAAGTCACAATTTGCAACCCACAATTCATGACGCTTTTTGCTCTAGCTGAGTGTTCCACTCAAGAGTATAGCAACAATAATAATTAATATCTTTACTGAAACACTGCTGTCTGATGAAGTAACTGAGGAATTTGGACATGGTGCAGTTTTGCAGGGGAGTAAAGTTCAAAGGTCAAGGTGTTTCCATATGGGAATGAGATGTTGCAAAATTAAGTTCTAGCCTGAGGTTAAAGGTCATGAGAGGGAGGCTTGGGGATCTGTCGGATATCACAGAGGACCAGTTCAGTAGTGTCTCTCTCATTGATTAGTGGAAAAATCAGCTTGTGTTTGTAAAGTTAGTTATGTAATGTTAGTCTGTAAGTGTGTACTTACTACAGATAGAGTGAATTTGCATTTTCATTCAGCCTGTCTGAACAGGCAAATGCACTCTATGTATGATTGTGTCCACATTTAGTCTCATGCCATGGGACATTAGACTTTGGGCATGCAAAAAATTTTATGGACGCTGCAACAGTCATAATATGACGTCACACTATGGAGTCTTTTTTTTAAAACAAACAAACAAACAATTCAACATATAATACATACAAAATGTAAATAGTAAATTCTTGTAATTCAGCTTGGCGTGATGCATCAATCTTTTATTGATCACACGTCATCGGCTGGCCTATGAATATGGAACCCAGTAAAGACATCATAAACACCTTTGATTGGCCATTGTGTTCACATGCGCATCAGATAGGCTATGTCTGTGATTGGCTACAATGATCAACGCAAGGGAGCGTTTGAAAGCGTCTGTACTTTTGTACCATTAAAACAGTGACATCTGCTGACGGACACTGTGCTGCGTTGTCACGGGAACATCCCAGATAATGATGAAATTACGCCCCTCCCTTTGCAAAGTGCATTCCAAATGGCTACATACGCACACGCGTGCCCTGCTCACATAGGGATGATCACATAGGGCATAGGGATGATCACTTCCATTTGGAATTTGCCTCGTGAACTGTTCGGTACGAATACGTGTACCGTTACACCCTAATATAATGTAATTATTTGTGAACAACAGTTATTATAAATATGACTTTGCTACTACCAACAGTGAACAGGCCTTTATTCTGATGGCAGGACATGTTTGCATGTTTATTACATTAATATTTCATCAGTCAAAAACACATTTGTGACCACAAAACCAATCATAAGGGTCTTTTTTCTTTTTTTTTTAATTGAGATTTATACATCATTTGAAAGCTGAATAAATAAGCTTTCCATTGATGTATTAATATTTGGCCGAGATACAACTATTTAAAATCTGGAATCTGAGCTTGCAAAAAAATTTAAATATTGAGAAAATGTTGTTAAAGTTATCCAAATTAAGTCCTTAGCAATGCACATCCACTCACAAAAATAAATGTGATGTATTTACTGTAGGAAATTTACAAAATATCTTCATGGAACATGATCTTTACTTAATTTCTTAATGATTTTTTTTATATTTGTAGCAATAGCCAACAATACATTGTATAGGTCAAAATTATTGATTTTTCATTTATAAATAAATGAAAAATCAATAATTTTGACCTATACAATGTATTGTTGGCTATTGCTACAAATATACCCATGCGACTTACGGCTAGTTTTGTGGTCCAGGGTCACATTTTGTAACTCTGAGTTGCCACAAAGTGTGCTACAACAGACATTAGTGTAAACTGTCAGTTTTCTCAGTTCTTCTGTCATGAGTAACAGTAACAGTTTGAAGGATGTCTTGCTGAGCAAGATAGTTAAATGCTTGACATTTCTGTAGGTAGTTTCCTAATTAATAACACATTTTTGTGTGTGTGTGTGTGCAGACACTCAATCAAACTGGACCACGGTCTCTCTCTGACAGACAGTGTGAATCATGGCTCTTCCTTTTAAGAAAGATCTGGAGAAGTATAAGGAGATCGATGAGGATGAGATTTTGGACAAGCTGTCAGAGGAGGAGCTCAAGCAACTGGAGAGTGCTCTAGATGAGATTGACCCAGAGGTGAGGCACACTTTTCTTCACACTTTCATGACCGTTTGACAGAATCTATCCAAGCTTTATTAATTGGCTTCTGTGCGGAAAACTTGATCATTCGTTGATAATTCTAAGAGTGGTCGATATCAAAACGTATTCGATGTATCAAGAATGATATCAAAACTTACTTTTTGGTAGTCTCTGATACAATTCTTAGGAGTTATATTTTTAAAAGTGCCCCCAACTCCAACTGTAGGTCTGTGTTTTATTGGTTGTTGTCTCCCCTCTTCCCACCCTCTATACTCCCACTTTTCCACATTTGATTTTAGACATTTGATTGATGGTTTAGCACCTGAAACATTAGCAGAGGCAAAATTGTAAACTCAGTCAGGTCGAACGAAATTTTAACAGGAACGAAAACGAAACCAGTGAAAATTGCAGGTTAGTGTAGAACCGCTACTATTCAGGATTTTTGTTTTCTTTAAAAAATTTCATTTTTAAACTATTAATGCCTTGTTGTCAAAGTTAGTATTGTGGCTTTATGTATGGTCAGACTAGCATGTGTCTTTATATTTTACCAAAATCAAGCTCAAATGGAGTAACCAGCAAATACCAGCAAATGTCAGAAATTTGAGTTTTGTAAAACAAGCAGAGACAGTCTCCAAAACACATGTAGGACTTAATTCACGATTGAGTCAGGTGGAGCTACTGTATGAGGTTTTGTCAACAGTTTGAGGATCCACTCGAGTCACGAGGTTTATTCAATTCAAGGTTTGGTATAAAGTATAGGCTAAAAAAAATAACATTATTAACTGGTATTTTTTTCTAATAAAACCATTTTCTGAATGATAATATTACAGAGGGAACACAGAACAGAAATGGTAAAATGCTGATTCTGTTTGGAGTGAACCTATTGAATAGTTTTTAAGCCCTGCTCACAGTTGCTGTAAGAAGTACATTTCCTTGCATTTGTGTTGATATCTACATCATTACAGCAGCTGATGGAGATATACCAGGATTTGATTACACTGCTTAAACAAAGGGATTTATGTTTTTCACCTCAAAATCTGTATGACTTTCTTTCTTTCTTTTTTCTGTGGAACATAAAAGATGATATTTTGATGAATGTTGGTACCAGTTTTGGTGACCATTGACTTCCATTGGGGAATAAAAAACAGACATTTCTCAAAATATCTTATATTCCACAGAAGAAAGATGAGGGTGAATAAATGATGACAATTTCCTTGAAGTACTTGTGAAAAAATGCATGGAAATCAGTCCTAAAGATGGGAATATAAATCATTTTGCATAGAGCAACTAAAAAAAAAACTGCAGTGATAAAGTGTTGATAAATCAGTTTATCAAGCTGGTGAAAATAAACATTTTTCAAACTCAGTAAATCTGCCTTTCTGGAGTTTCTGTTAAGACCTCTCATTAACATCTCTCTGTCTGTTTGTTTATGAGTAAACAGAGCTCAAGTTTGCTTCCAAACACAAGAGCTTCCTCTTAAACAAAAATATCTCAGCCGTTTTTTTTCCTATTATGCAAACTTGAATGTGAAGCATATTTTATTGGAATGACCTGCTTTAAATTATATTAAAAATGTTTGTATTTAGAAAGTACATTAATGGACATTTTTAAAAAGGTTTCTCCTGGAAAAGTGTTTTTTTTTTAATATCATATAATATAATATAATAAATATAATAAATATATAATATATAATATAATATAATATATTTTTGTTAAGTGATTGTATGCAATTAATGCAAATGTTATTTTTTGTATTATGACTATTGTAAATTGTATTACTCTTGGGTTTTCCATGAATATAGCCTTTGATGCCGGGATGGTGTTAAATGACAGACAGACCAATTCTGACATTTTGTTCAGAAACATTCTGTTTCATAGTATAACTGGTACATCTGTTCTGAATCCATTACCCAGAATGCTCTGTTGCCAGCTGGACTCCGGCAGAAGGACCAGACCACAAAAACGGCCACCGGTCCATTTAACCGTGACAAACTCCTGCAGTATCTGGAGAAGGAGGCTATGGACCATAAAGACAGAGAAGATTTCATCCCCTTCACCGGAGAGAAGAAAGGTACCAGAATGAGATGAGACATGTTTGATATTAGCCTAGTTTTTGATACAGCAATAAACATTACTTTATCAGAAATGCCACACATGGTATTTCCGTAAGGGTCCAGGTCTTGAAGATGAGCTGCATTAACTTTTTAGTAGAGTTTCTTAGAATTAATCAGTCAGAGTTTGTATGGCATGGCACAGTTGAGGGTTTAAAAGAATCTGTTTGATTTAAAGATCTGGGGCCGTATTCACAAAACATCCTAAGGCTAAAAGTAGCTCCTAACTTGCCGATTTAGGAGAAAAATAATGGGCGTGTCAGTCCTAATTTTAGGAGTCCTAAATTTTTGCTCCAAGAGTATTTCACAAAGCATTTTAGTGCAAAAACTAGCTCCTAAATCTGTGAAACATTAGGAGTAATCAAGAGGACTCCTAAATCACTAAGACCAAATCACGAACAATCCTAATCCACCCAAAGACACTGTACACCATTGAGGCAATAGCGATAAAGCCTTAGGTGCTGAACCTTTTCTTCATAAATGCAATACATTTTGATTTATAGATTTGAATCTACGATGAGACGCCAAAAAAAAAAAAAAAAAACTTTAACTAATAAATATTGTTTGATTATCTGTGGCAATGGTTTTCATGAATTCACACTTACAAATGATTGAAAAAAATTATAAAAATAAAATTATATTTAAAAAATATTTATTTTTAATAATGCAACATTTGTATTTTAAAACCTTTTATTTTAATTTGGAAACATGACACCTCATTCTACAATATTTCTATGATTAAATCGCTGACTCCTCCCCCATCAGCCAATCAGTATGTTTACTCCATAGCAACAAGGTCAACCCCGCCCTTACTATTAGCTTAAGACTTCAGTCTATTCCTTTTGTAAAAGCTTGTCTCAGCAGCTTTGTGAATAGGTTTTAAGAGAAAACTCTTAGCTAAGAACTTTTACTGCTATTTAGGAGAACTCTTAGTGCTAAGATAAAATGTTTTGTGAATATGGCCCCTGAATTTTAAAACAATAGTTCAATCAATCATGGAAAAGTCTGTCATTTACTCATCCTCATGTCATTCCAGACCCTTATGACTTACTTTTGTGCGTGCCATGATAACCAATTACATTACATCCTAATCCTAATTTCATTTCTGTCAGTTGTGCAACAGTTTGCAGGTATCATTGAAATGAATGGTGTAAACTCAAAAATTAATCAATCCAAAATGAATTTTTTTTTTGGCATACATGTTAAAGATTAGCCAAAATGATGTTGATTTAAGTGATAAGCCATTTCCTCACAAAAGCAGTTTATTCAGTGTACTGAAGGCTCTTCTCCTTTGACATCCATTCAAAAATGACCTTTTTTCTCTTCCCCATTGTACTGCAGCTTTACGTTTTATTTTTGCTACAGTAACATTGGAGGCTCATCTTAAAGTGGCTCTAGTTGAGATACATTTATAGAGATTCTTGTCCTTTTGGAGCTTGACCATATACGTCACTGCCCTTTTTTGTTTATAGGGAAAAGAACAAGCCATACAGCTTTAGTGTGTAAATAAATGACAGAATTTTCTTTTTTTTTTTTTTTTTTTTGAGTAAACTGTTCCTGTAATGCTGGTTGATTTGCCTACTCTGAGTGGGTTTGTATTTTGAATGAGTACATACTGTGTGACTGTTTAAAAAAAAAAAGTGTATGTTATATAGTATGATTGTAATCTGGATGTACTACATTTATGACATTTATTGGTCTCATGGGATAGTAAAGTGTCCGCTGGATGCACAGCTCAGAATATCGGCAGAATTCGTAGGCCATCTGGGCACTTTTTGCCTATTGTTTTATGAAAACTGTGAATTCAGATATACTACTCGTTTCACATACTGTTTTTCGCCTACTGTATTGTAAGGGAAGTAGGCATATTTACATCCAGCTATTGAGATGATTGGGTAGGTGACCAGAAGGGGTTATTCTATGTTTCGTTTTGGCCCCATGTTGGTTGCTAATGTTTTGCTGAAGTTTTCAGAGCTTAGTTGTCATACTTGTCATTTGCTGCACAGAATGTGTGTGAAGTGTTATTTTTCCACCCATGCTGCTGAGAGCTGAGTTTAGATTAATATATAAATATGTACCGCGTGCTTTCCTCTCAGTAACAAAATAAACACGCACAACCAAAGTGACAGCAGTGAGAAAACGGCAGTTAAGAAAGCATCTGATCATAGTGATAGGAATATGTTTGCACTAGCTCTGCAATTCAGCACTCCAGTCTAGCACTTTAGACTGCTTTAAAACAGCAGCTTTACAGTATTGAACATGAAAAAACAGTGTCAGTGTCTTTCAATTAGAATTTCAGCTTCAATTTGTTCTATAAATCAAGCAAACAGAAGAAATTAACCAGAGAAGATTTCCACGTCAAAGGCAGAGCCTCAGAGCACACCTACCTATTACAAAACACCACAGACCAATGAAAGTTCGAAGGTGTTTTGCTTTGGCAAGCTGTTTTGAACTCTCAAAACGAACTCCAAATGAAAGTTTTGTTTGAAATGACATCACACCAGTTCGTTCTTTGATTTCGCTTTGAAGCATATCGGGAGCTTGACCCTTCCATGTCCTCCTGTTGTGTGTGTGTGTTAGTGAGAGTGATGTATCAGCTCATGTAGTGATTTAAATTCTGCTGTCTCTGCAGGTATGATTAATTAATACCGTCTGCTCTTACATAACCACACACTGCAGCTCGGATGTCCCATATCTGCCTGTGCGGTTGTGGGATTGTCTGTGTGTATGTGTTGGCTTGGCATTTGAATGTTCCATCTAGTAAATACACACTGATTTTTATCTACTGAAGTTGCTGAGACACGCGCTCATGCTCAGCTCCATGATGCAGATGGTCTTTGGAGGGACAGGATCTTTAATAATAAATGATAGTGTCTGATGGTAATGCTGCAAGTTTAGCTCTATCTGTTTGTTTGTGTGTGCATGTAGATTTAAGGCCTGTTCACACCAAGACGAATATTTGGTGCGACAATTCAGTGCGATAAACATTTGAATTTGAATGAACGGCTGTTGAAGTATTAGTTCACTTCAGAATTCAAATTTCCTGATAATTTACTCACCCCCATGTCATCCAAGATGTTTGTCTTTCTTTTTTCAGCCGAAAAGAAATGGTTTTCGATTAAAAAAAATTCCAGGATTTTTCTCATTAAAGTGGACTTCAACAGCTACCAACGGGCTTTAGGTCCAAATTGCAGTTTCAGTGCAGCTTCAAAAGGCTCTAGATGATCCCAGACGTGGGAATAAGGGCCTTATCTAGCGAAACAATTGTTCATTTTCTACAAAAAACTAAAAATGATTATACATTTTAACCACAATTGCTCATCCTGCACTGCTCTGCTATGTGCCACGCATTATGTAATCGCATTGGAAAGGTCACGTGTGACGTAGGCGGAAGTACTGCGGTAGAGCGAAAAACTCCATCTTATTTTCTCCTCCAACTTGAAAATCATTTTTGTAAAGGTCGTTTGACTAGTCTTTGCACGTTCGCTTTGTAAACTCTTTGCACAGTACTTCCGTCTATGTAACGCATGACCTTTCCAACATGATTACGTAATGTGTGAAGTCGTGGACTCACATAACAGAGCTAGTGTGGTTAAAAAGTATATTATTTTTTATTTTGTTTTTGAAAATGACCGATCTTTTCACTAGATAAGGCCCTTATTCCTCGGCTGGGATCGTGTAGAGCCCTTTGAAGCTGCACTGAAACAGCAGTTTGGACCTTCAACCTGTTGGTAGCCATTGAAGTCAACTATATGGAGAAAAATCCTGGAATGTTTTCCTCAAACCTTAATTTCTTTTCGACTGAAGAAAGAAAGACATAAACATCTCGGATGACATGGGGGTGAATAAATCATCAGGAAATTTGAATTCTGAAGTGAACTAATCCTTCTGTTCAGATAAACAAGACGTGACAGATTTTTAAGGAGAGGAGTTCTAATCTCTTTTCCATCGCACTGCGAAGAAACCTAGCCAGCCAATAGCATTTGCGCTTTTGGTCACATGCCCACAGAGCCGCTGCTGTGACATCAAACTAAGACTTGGTGGCACTCATGAGTATTTGCTAAGCGACAGTGAATAGCAGAGGAAGAATCCGGAACCGACTCTCTTTCTTCATACTCTTGTATTTGGTGTTGATTGAAAAACACCATAGAGAATACAAAATATGAACGGCTGTTTAAAAGCACAGTCAAACTGTTTGACTTCTTCTCCATTTTGTGTCTTGGAGTAACCAGGGTGTTTCTGCTTTCCTATAAACACCACCTACTGTCAGAAAGTGAATCTGCATTTTCATTTACACATATCAAGTGTTAAAACTGAACTGAATTTTTATGCAGAACATTCATGTGAATAGGCCTTGATTTGGCTGTAGATTAAGTTTCCCCAAAAGTGAGCTTAGTCTGACCAAACATCCCTTTAGGAGACATCCTCAATTGATTATAAATGTTTTTAATGTTAGTTTGTAGTTATTAATTAGCTTTATTTAATAAAAACACTACATTTCTATGGTATGTCCTGATTTAGAGGTGCTGAAGGTCCTGTTGTGCCCTGAACAATTAAGTTGTTTGTTCTTGCTAGGTGTGCTCCAATCGATCAGTCACTGAATGGTTTGATGATCATTTCCTGTGACCCGACTGTTAATATCTTGGCAGATCACATAAACTGATCACATTTTGACAAGATGTGAGCCTACTTTAAGAATTCATCATCACTTTCATGTCATCATGGGTGCAATTTTAGTTTCTGAAGTGTTGAAATAGTATGTCCAAAATATATACAGCATGGAGAAATATTAGCCAAAGTTTGTAAGATAACTAACCGAATTCAGCTTTTATGAAAGATACACATGAGAGGTGTGGGGAATTTGGAAAGGTTGTGTAAAGAGGAACTAATATTAACAAAATCTGTGTTTTAAAATAATTTAAAACACCTTGTTTAGTTTAGTTTTACGTTTAGGTTTAGTTTTGTTTACTTTGTTGTCTCTTCAGCTTTCCTGAACATAAATTCATCTTTGACACTGGCATAGAAAATACATCTTTACGGACAATACTATACATTCACATATCACATAATAAAACAGATGGAACACACATTTGTCCCCATAAAAAAAATCCTTCTAATTCTATGATGATAAACAGGTTCAGCAGAACCCACAGAACTCCATAAATTAATTAGTACTGAGCAAACTGGTATTTACCTAATTATTCGTATGAGAAATGTTTTCCTGAACACTTTACAATCATTTTCACATGCAAGAATCCATGATGTTAATGACTCTATTGGTCACCTGTGGTCATTCTCATCAGATTGATTTTAGTATATTTAGCTTTATTAATGCTGAGAATGTTTCCAGCCATTTTCTGGACTGTCAGGAAAGTAAAACTCTACAGGAAATGATCTAAAGATCTTTTAAAGTATGTCTAATGTTTCCCTGGCATGAACTGCTAGTCTGTTAAATCCATCATCTTAAATGGGTTTAATATCATATTTCTCGCATATGAGCACACACACACATCAGATTAGCTTTTGTAATGGTTTAATACACTCCAGTTTTAGCATTAGTGTGTTTAGTGTGTACTCGCACATTAGTGTGAGTAGTGTGTATATTAGTTTTCACACTTCACAGTGAGTAATGCTGATTCCAATTCAGTTATTTACAGCTCAGACCTGTGAAAATTACACACACGTTGTATTTCCCACACACCCTTGTCCTGTTAGTCATGGTTAATTTGCATTGTGTAATGTTTTTAGGTCACTGAATGCTTATTAATTCAAGTGTCTATATAATAATTTGTTACATTTATATAGCGCTCTTCCTGCACTCAAAGCGCTTTACATATGGAAAGGGAGAATCTCCTCAATCACCACCAATGTGCAGCATTCACCCGGATTATGCAACAGCAGCCATTTTGCTCCAGAACGCCCACCACAAATGTGGTTAAAGTTACCATCGTTTCTTAATGTATTCACGGAGACAAGAGCCGTCGCTATTTTCATTTTTAAACACTTGCAGTCTGTATAATTCATAAACACAACTTCATTCTTGATAAATCTCTCCAACAGTGTAATGTTAGCTTTAGCCACGGAGCATACTATCAAACTCGTTCAGAATCAAATATAAACACCCAAATAAATACTATACTCACATAACCCTGAAGCATGTATGCAGCATACATGACGAACATCTTGTAAAGATCCATTTGAGGGTTATATTAGCTGTGTGAACTTTGTAAATGCACTGTATTATAGAGTCGTGAGCTCGATGGGCAGGGAGCATGATATTTAAAGGGCCAGCAGCCCCTGAATCGGCGCATAGTTAATGATGCCCCAAAATAGGCAGTTAAAAAAATTACTTTAAAAAAATCTATGGGGTATTTTGAGCTGAAACTTCAGACACATTCAGGGGACACCTTAGACTTATATTACATCTTGTAAAAAAAATTTTCGATGGCACCTTTTAAAGTAAATTATTTTTGACTCTTCTATTCATAATCCAATCTTTAAAATTGGCTGCAGAAAATAAGTTTGACAAAAATTATCAATTAAATCTCCTCTCATTTTAATAGTTTGATTGTAACTCATCAAATATGATCAAATTGTCACACACTGTCTAGTGTCTTTCCAAAGCTTAAATCATTGTAAACTCTGATAAAAATCAGTGTTTTAGTCTTGTTTTAAGTGTTTATATATTTGTAGTGAAGAACAAAGCAAAATTATATTAGATAAAGACTCCTTTAGAAAATGTACACCGATCACCTTTATGATGTGAACTTTTTTTTTTAAATGCTCTTATTCAGCAAGGATGCATTTATTTAATCAAAAGCAACACTAAAGACTTAAGTTTAAAATTGTATTAATATTTCACAGTGTTATCATTTTTACTGTATTTTTTTTAATCAAGTAAATGGAGCCTTGGTGAGCATAATATTTTATTTTATAATTTTATAATAAAAAAACGTAACCTTAAACTTTTATAGTGGTAGTGTATATTGAACACACTTTTAATTCAATATTCGTTTAATTCTTAAAGTTGTCCTTTTTAAACGCTCAAATTTTATATCTGCACTGAAGACTTTTTTTATACTGATAAAATGCTGATTAAATGGTTTTTGTAATATGTTGAGTCTTTTTCACCTTGTAACTGCATACAATTGTATAAAATTGAGTTGAACAAGTGTTTTCACAACTTCTAGTTTAGGATTTGTGAGAATGGAATTTAAGTGTTTGTTCAATCGTAATGTCTGAGAACCAATGAGGAAACAGGAAGTGCTGGAATTCCTCTGGGATGAAGTCTAAATGGCCCTTAGCGACAGAGAGGGAATTTGAGAGATATGCAGCACTTGGCAGAGATGCCTATCTCTTTCTTCATATTGTATGTTTCCAGGGTAATGCTGTCACATGACATTCAAATAGTTTGTTGCTGAAGCATCATGGGATCCATCTCGGTGGGCAGATCTGTTACTTGACTGATAGTGAGTTAGTACAATGGAAAACTTGACTCCATGGATTTGTTGATGCCCATATGTCTTCTCTCTGATTTCCTCTATTTGCTCTCCTGCCCTGCTGGAGCCTTCAGTGTACAGCTGGCTGTGACATAGCCTAAGCAGAAAGCCTCGTCTGTGCTGGTCCACAGGGGAGGACACTGTGATTGGGTCGGGAAAGGACAGGAAGTAGTTTGGGAGGTAGAGGTCAGCCAAGATCAACCCAGCGGCACAGCTGAGCCCAAGAGACCCACTGTGATGGGCTGAGCTCCTTTCTTCTGGTTCTGACTGGTTTTGTGCTGCAGGCTTTTCTCTGCACCACAGTGGTTTACATGAACAGAAAACAACCACTAAATAAAGGTCTTAAATAAAGCGTTCCCTCTTTTCTCTGTGTGAGGTCTGCTTAACAAAGATGCCCCTTCAGATCCAGTACAGAACTGCTCTGTTCATATCTGGCCTTCAGATTCAGATTTTGTTCATTTTCTGACCAGTTTAGTATAAACCAAAACTCTAAGTTTTAAACTTAGCTTTTTGGATTTAAACTGTTACGAATGCACACATATTTGGATATAATATACAGCTCTGAAAAAAATTAAGAGACCACTCCAAGTAATTTTTACTTTTTTTTACACTCTTAATTTTTTCCAGAGCTGTATATGTCAAGAAGATTCTTATATAGATCCTTGTATAGGTTTTTTTTTTTTTTTTTTTTTCATTGGTTGTCATTGGTTGTTTGTACTGATCAAACCAGCTGTAGGCTGACATGGATCTGTTTAGAAGGAATACAGTTTCCGCATAAGCAGATGAACAACCAGATGCATTTACAGATAGATATCCAATCTTGAAAAACACATGAAGTGTCCAAGTGTAAATACCCTCATGTTGCTGTTGTTTTGGAAACATTTATGCGGAGGACATTATTGCATCCCATAGCCTCTGAGATAAGTGATTTCTTCTGTGAAACCAGCAGTTTTAAGCCGCCGGTTCACTTAAGATTGTTCTTAAAGGATTAGTTCACTTTGAAATGAAAATTAGCCCAAGCTTTACTCACCCTCAAGCCATCCTAGGTGCATATGACTTTCTTGTTTCTGATGAACATAATCGCAGAAATATTAATAAATATATCCTGACTCATCCGAGCTTTATAATGGCAGTGATCGGGATCAGTGCGTATGAGCTGATTCCATCCATCAAAAATATGTGCTCCACACGGCTCTGGGGGTTAATAAAGGCCTTCTGAGGCGAAGCTATGCATTTGTGTAAAAACATCCATATTTAAAGGGCACCTATTATGCCCCTTTTTACAAGATGTAATATTGGTCTTGGGTGTCCCCAGAATGTATTTGTGAAGTTTCAGCACAAAATACCCCACAGTTAATTTATTATAACCATTTGAAAATGTCATTTTTGGGGCCTGTTTTAAAAAGAGCTGTTTTGGGGTGTACCACCTTAAATATAAATGAGCTGCATATCCCCGCCCTGCCTTTGGATGAGAGCGCAACTTGCATACCTATGGCAATAAACAGTCGGTAGAAGCAGAATGGCTGAGAGTGAGAGACCCGCTGTTTTGTATGGCATTCAGCCGTACATGTTTGAACCAGAATCAGACCCAGATGATGAAGAGACTCCGAAAGAAGAAACACAATTGACAATGGAGCAGGACATCTCTGAATGGTTATTTGATACATTTATGTACTTATAGAGTTTTAATCGCATCCCCTTTGCAATTATGGATGTGCAACACACACACACACACACACACACACACACACACACACACACACACACACACACACACACACACACACACACACACACACACACACACACACACACACACACACACACACACACACACACACACACACACACACACACACACAATACTGTGATAACTGTGAAAATGAATTTCGAAATGTGCATATAAAAATACAATTAGTTAATACAATTATATATTATATTGTATACTATATAATATAAATATAGTTAAAAACATAAACATACTGATACTCCTGTGGTGTGTTTGAAGCGTCCTCATTGACAGTTGTGTTCTGTCTGCACGCCAATATCCCTCGTTCTACAGCTTCGTGTCGATGTGCTGGCCTTTGTATAAACATAGCAATTTTGATGTATTGTCTTTAGACATTACCGGCTGTCGTTGAAACAATGGAGGATGGTTGACAGATCACTGAGGGCGTGGTCTATGCCAAAACCAGATTGTCAATCAAACCACGTGGGTGGGGCTTAGCGCAATTCTACGTCACAGTGAGAGCAATCTTAGAACAGGGCGTTCTGAGACAGTGCTTATGAATTATTGAGATTGTAAAAAAAAACACTGGGTGGATTTTTCTCATTCTAGGGTGGTTTTGCTCACATACTGCCAACACACATGTATGGTCAAACACCATGTAAAAGTGAATTTTGCATAATAGGTGCCCTTTAAACAAGTTATGGAGTAAAATATGTAGCTTCCGCCAGACTGCCTTCCGTATTGATGTTAGGAAGAAAGTGTAAACTGATGTCACGTTACTGTTAATTTTTAGTCTCTTAAGTCTCTTATGCTCACCAATGCTGCATTTCTTTTATCAAAAAGACAGTAAAAACAGTAATATTGTAAACTTATACAATTTAAAGTAACTTTTCTGTTTTAATATATTTTTAAAAGTAATTTATTCCTGTGATGCAAAGCTGAATTTTCAGCATCATTTCGCCCATCTTCAGTGTCACATCATGGTCCTTTAGAAATCATTCTAATATGCTGATTTAATGCTCATAAGATGCATTTCTTATTGTTTTCAATGTATTTTTGTGATACCGGGATACATGATACAACCTTTTTTTTTTCTTTAATGGATTTGATGAATAGAAAGTTCAAAAGAACAGTTTTCGGTAACACTTTAGTATGGGGAACACATAAACGATAAACTACAAATTTTCCCTCATTAAACCCCTGATTTACTGCTTATTAATAGTTAGTTAGGTAGTTAAGTTTAGGTATTTGGTAGGATTAAGAATAGGGGTGTAACAATATGCTCAGCTCACGATACGGTACGTATCTCGATACGGAGTTCACGATTCGATACGTATCACGATATTTTGAACAAAATTAAACTGAAATGCAAACAAGATTTATTCAAAAAACATTAACAAATTTCAATAATTTTCCTTGTTGTACATACAAGATCACATTTCAAGGTTTACTAAAAACCTTCTGTATTCAGATCAACAGCTGGGAATAGGTCTGTCTGTCACTGAAGAAGAATGTTAAATTTAACATGAACTTAGAATTATAAATAGGGGCCATTCACATATCGTGTCTAAAAACGCGTGGAAGGCGCTACCGCACCGCTTCTCCAACTTTCCAAAGCACTTGCGCTCCAGTGTTGGTCGTTGCAATGCAACCATGAACTGCGATCTCAAAGAGGATCAGGAAGTTTCTGCAAAGGATAAATGATTTCTAGCCCTTGCATTAGCTTTACTACTAGGTATATTTATGGAGATAATATATAAAAACCACCCTGTACAGCTATGATCAGCTGTTCGGCTGAGCTTTTGTTGTTTTGTTATGGAAAGGCCATAGCTGATCGGTCGATTCTTGTCACACGACCTGCGGTGCGCTTGCAGCATTCTGAAAAGTTGAGAATTGTTCATCTTGATGCGCATGGAAAACGCACCAGATGCACGTCGCAACCGCATTGATCCCATTATGAGCGCGTCTGCCGCACGGCTACATTTGAAATAACTGACTTGTACGCGGAAAAGACGCAATATGTGAGCGGCCCCGCGGAACTTCTTAAAGCAAAGCATCGCAAGCATCTTTTGCTTTTCTGTGAGAACAGCTGTTGCTGTGGCACTGCGGTAAAGGAAAGCCACGACTTTTCTCACGCGACCAAGCAAGAGACTGATTGAGATTCAATGTGTGCCCGAAACACTTACTGAACTAGAGAGCTGATTGAGACACACCATTTATATGCGGTTACAACCGGCTTCTCTCACTCCTACCTTGCAGAGTAGGTCACGTTGGCAGCTCAACCAATAAGATTAGACTGCCGTCATATCGTAAAAGCATCGCCATCACTCTACGATGCATATCGTAACATTTTTGCATCGCGATATATCGTACTGCGATAAATCATTGCACCCCTAATTAAGAATGTAGAATAAGGTCATGCAGAATAAGGCATTGATATGTGCTTAATAAGTACTAATAAGCAGCCAATATTCTGGTAATATGCATGCTAATAAGCAACTAGTTAAAAGACCCTAAAATAAAGTGTTACCCAGTTTTTATTTGAAATGGAAATCTTTTGTATCATTATAAATCATTACTCTCAATTTTTAAAATTTAAATTCAAAATAAAATGCATACATGCTGAATAAAAGTATTAGTTTCTTTTAGAAATAAACAAAAATCTACCAACACCAAATTTTTCAATGGTAGTGTATATAGGTTAGTCATATGCAAGCCTTTTGGTTGATAGCACTTCTTTAAAAAAAAAGAAAAAAAAAAAAAAGAAAAAAAAGGCAAGTTTGAGCCCAGATAAAGGTGACCTAGCAATGAGTAAGTAGGCTAATAGAGAGAAGAAGCTGTGCTACTAATGTTATACTGTATGCCCATTTAATAACAGCATCTGTGTAATAACCAAACCCTTATTTACTACACTGACATTAAGAGACCATAACGGTACAGGAAAACAGAGTCTCCATTACAACAGCAGGAGAGAATTCGCTAATTTCAAGCATGAAGCATGTTTTAATTTGGTCTTATTAAAATAGTTGAGGAGTGATCTAACCCGCATCATTCTGTCCTTCAGTTCTGTTTCTTTTAACTTTTTTGTCTGGTGCATAAAAACCCATACTGTTTTAATTCATGTTGTTCATTTTAATCAGAGTCTTGAAGACATTATCTTTTTGCATGTGGGACATAGAAAACCCAAAACCATAAAAAAACATTCTTTATCTGTCAATGGTAATTAATGTGAATATTATTAAATATTTTATTGTAGTTGACTGTGTGTATTGCAGATATGTTCTAAACACATGAAACCATCTGTTTATGGCAAATAAACTCTTTAATACTCTTTTTAAAACACGGCAGTCTATAATTTCCAAACCAGTGACTCTGCAAACAGTTTTCACTAATCCTTTGTTTTATTTTCCTGGTTCACATTCATTTTTTGCACTGATAACATGTTTGTGGAATTCAGCCACACCTCAAACACAAAGCCTGTTCTTGTGTCCAGAGCAGTGAGAAAGGTTTGAACCCTCAGCCTGTTCCTGAGTATATCGTTCTAGTGTATGCCAAGGCCAGAGCTGAGGTTTATTCACGTCTCATGTGTAATGAGAGGTTTCTGAGCTGCCAGCTGCTTTTATGACAGTTGGAAAGATTCTGTCATACATAAAGGTCTAGAATCATCATTTAACATTATGGGTCCTTAAAGGAAAATTTTACAAGTAAATGAAATGTGCCTTGTTGTTCTAAACCTCTTTTTATTTTAGAACAATGCCTGTTCACTTTTTCAGTGGTCTTGGTTCAGGAAGTATTTTTCCTCTTTGTTTTCCCCATAGGGGTTTTAAAAAAACGCCTACAAACTGAACCACAACATTACAAACTTTTGATTTGAAGCAAAAAATTGGACAAAAATACAAAGGTACAAGACTGTGACTACCTAAATATTTGCATGCATATTTCGATTCTCTGATTCACTCCGAAAAATAAATTGTTGGACTTAAAAAAAGCAGTGTCAAGTGGTTCCACGCAACTGTACATTGAGTAATTTGTACAAATAACAATTTAGTTGTATGAACAAAAGAGATAATATAGGTAATATATCCCTTATATAAGTGCTCTCAGCCTAAACGCAGGCACCACTCTTCTGCATAATGGTAACCACAAAATGTAAAAAAACATTAGAGAAACTCCTCTAAATGTCCAATAATAACTGAACATTAAACACTAACATAAGCTAGCAACATCTTTTCCCTTAACTGAAAAACACATAAAATGACACTTTAATCCATAAATTTACTCTGCTAATGCAGTCCCTTGCAAAGCATGCTGGGAACTATGGATAACACTGCCCAGTTAATTGTCAACATTAATTTGTGCGTTTCACTCAGCAATGTTACGTTGACTGAACAAACACTTAAGTAAAAATGACAATACTCATTTTTAGTAGCAACAACTCTGTTAAATTAAGTTCATGAAGTTACATGAGTTTAAGTAATGTGAACAAGGATGGTTTGAGTGAAACCAACAACACTCAAAAAAATAACTTTCACTGTTGTTAGAGATTTCTCTGCAGGATGATGTGTAATGTGGTGGTGCTGTTGTTGATTAACCAAGAAGAAATCATTTGAAATACTGGTAATGCTGACTGACGGCTTCAACAAAAGCATATAACGTTGATTAACAACCTTGTAGCTAGGCATGTGACTGTATCAAATTTTCATGTTGCTATAATTGCTGAATCCTTTATCGCGATATACGGTATTATCACGATATTTAAATAAGTCGGCAGTCATGGTATAACAGGTTTAAGAACTCTTTTTATAACAAAAAAAGAGCTCAACTTGCAAGTGCTGTTTTCTGGCGTAGACGTGCCAGAGGGGGTTAGTGCACACCTCAAACACACCACTACAAGTCAATTAACCATCGTAAGGACTTAGAAAACTATTTATGAAGGTAAAAGTTACTTAGTTCTGCTTTAAATACTGTTCAGTAGAGCAGCTGCTTTGTTTACTGGGTTTCCGGGGTAACCGCTCTATTTCTGCTGTTCCATCAGCGCCCTCTGCTGTCAGAGTGAATGTGCACTTTCATTTAGCGTGTCTCCTTCACTCATTCTGCCATGTGCTTCTCATGCACATTGGGTTTGTTTACATCTGAGTGCGTGTCCTTTTGACGCCACATATAGCGGTGTTGTGCATTTTATAAGGTTGATGGGGAAAGTATTCTTCATGTATTATAAATTTTAATAATTCATTATAAATAATTATTCATGGTATTTTGAAGTGCCCACGAAAACAATATCATGCGTATTCATTGTTATATATTGTATTACCGAAGTGTGTCATTGTCAATCAATTCCCCTATGGAGAAAATGAATGGAATTTTTACTTTGAGATCCTCACTATTTTTCATTTATTTTTTCCATGGGGCATGAAAAGAGATGTTTTCAGATTGTTAACGCTGTTTTTTTTCCATATAATGAAAGCATATAGTGACCAGGGCCACTAAAAGTACCATAGAAGAACCTTAAACTTAGACCAAGCGACTTGTGTGCAATATTGCAAATGATGACCGAATGTTAATTTTGGGGGTAAACTGTTCCTTTAATTGTGTGTCAGGATCCAGCATGAGCTGGACCAGGGCTCTACAGTGTGAGCATTTCGCTCGCTTTTTCGCCTGAAAACAACTGCGTGCGACTGTGAAAAAATATTTAGGCACACTGGTGCGAGTGACCTGATCGATTCTCATGAACAGAACTATAATACAATTGGAACAAAAATGCATCTACACTGAACAACAGTTAAGTTTCATACTGCAATCGGCTGCTTTTCATGCTTTCATTCAAAGACGCTGCTTCAGTCAGCAGAGCAAGTGCAAAAGACGTGCGCGATGGACTAACATTACACTCCAAATGTTGTTTACAAGGTGAAACGAGACCATCTCATGATGCTGATGTTTCAGCCAAATTAACTGGAAATACTACATTTGGATTTTCATAAGCAATGTCGGAAATTATTGGGGGCTTGAGGGCAAAAATACCACCAAAAATTAATAAAAACATTTTACTTTCGCTTTTAAAGTAGCGGCACCTCGGAGACTACAATTGCTTGAATGGTTGGTGGGTTTATTATTATTCTTAATGAAAAAACAAAACAAAAAAAAAACTGTACAATGACAAACTTGCTTAAATATGCTTTTACATTTCGCAACCAAAGGTTGAGGAGCAGAACAAAATTTGATGGATATTGAAGAATGAATTTCCGGTAGTCTTTATATTCTTTGTGAAATACAGTTTAGTTCATATGTGGGGTTTTATTGAAACACAAGCTGAATGCTTTCAGCCTAGCAGAACATCCTCTCTCCCTCTCTTTACACTCACTCATTTTAAGAGCGAGAGAGAGATCAGCAGTCACATGTCCTGAATAAAGCTGTAGAGTGTGTTTTTCACTGTCCAGAGTAAATGAGCTTGTCACAAGACCAGCATCATATTACCCGACCTCATTATCAGTGACAGAGAGAGTTTGGATGAGGTCAAGCGGTGAGCTGTTATCATGATGGGCCTGCTGTACGCCATCATTATCTGTGTTGAGTTCATAAACACCAGCCATTTATACAGCTGGACATCATGTTTGACCACTAACCCTTTCTCTCTGTTGTGGTCTGTGATGTAGTCTTTTGGGAGTTTTCAGTGAAGTAAAGGGTCATTCACTTTACTCTCATGTTTTTATCATTGGGCTGAGCAGCAAAGAAGAAATTTTAGGAAGAGGCTGACTCTAGTGTTGATTTAAACTTCTAGACTAATGTTTAAGTGGAACTGCTTCTTTTTGTCCTGCAGTGTAACACTTCCACATGATACTCTACCCAGCATTTAATTCTCATAAAATACTCAACCATTCAAATGTTTGGGGTCAGTAAGAATTGTTTGAATTTTTTGAATTTTTTGGTAATTTTTTTTTTTTTTTAGCAAGGATGCATTCAATTAAAAAAAGACTTTTACATTGTAACAACAAACAAAAATAAATCTTTATTAAATGTTGTTCTATTGAACTTTCTATTAATCAAAGAACCTGAAAAATCTGCATAAGTTTCCACAAAAATTAAGCAGCAGTTTACAAGTTGTAATGACGAGATCGACGAGGACGTGAAAATCTCATAATTATGGCATGGCGTGAACACACTTTAAAACTCCTTTAAACGGCATTTTTAAAATTTGTAATAATTGAGCGACTACATGGAATATTTTGCTTAAGTCATGAAAAACTTGGTCACAATCTAATCATATTGCACATTTCCTTACACACGCACCTCAATTTTTTCTTAATCAGAGGAACCATAATTTCAGCCAAGCAACAAGCTGTGGGATTTGTTACTGAACACTTTTTGTCTTTTCGTTCTACAGGAAAGGTATGGATTCCCAAACAGAAACCTATTGAGTTGCGTCAGGAGGAAGTCACAACCCTTGACCCGGAATTGGAAGAAGCACTGTCTAGCGCTACTGACACAGAACTGCATGACCTGGCAGGTAAAAACGGCTACAGAGACTCACAAAAAGAGGGATAATGGGAGATCAACAAGCAAACGCTAATATCACTAGGATTAGTTTTTATTGCTCTAATGAGCCAGAATAAATAGCTTTGTGTTGTCTATTGTTCTAGTTGTTTTCCATCACTCTGTCTGCAATAACTTTTCCTCTGTGGGTCTGAACGCCCACAATGCATCCATCACAGCTCCAGAATAAACCAGCAAACATCCTTTTTCTCTCTCTAAACAGCTTCTTTTAGCTCCCTGGCTGGTTTCCCTCACTGCATGCTTCATTATAAACCTGATACGCTTTATTCTCTTCATGAGCTGAACAAGTTTTTTGTGCAGCTGTGCTGAAATACAGGAATGTGAAAGTGGCTTCATGCAGTTTCATGCATAATAACATGGAAAAAGTGTGGTAGAATAAGTGTTAAAGAGCTTTTTTTTTTTTAAATACGCTTATAATCACTATACCTTAAATCATGTTATAATATTTTAATCATATCATGCGCTCTTTCAAGTACTTGTTGTTTGTGTATATTGTAATAATAGTTTTATGTTGTGTTGTCTAGCTATTCTTGGAGTGAACACACTGGTGACGAGCACGCAGACTTATGACGGCACCTGTAAAGATGGTTATAACAGTGAGTTTATTCTAAGTTGATGTCATCTTTCAGCAGATCATATTCATGTTGACCTTTTTGTCAATTAATAAGTATGAGACAAAAATATTAGGGAGGGACGATTTGGGAAGAGATTCAGTCACAATGAATCTCTTCATGGTTTGGAGGTTAGATGTGCACATTTGAATGGTAATGTACTAATCTTTCCAGCGGGTTGGTAACATACACTTGTTGCATGTCTGATAAAACATTTAAAATTACATTTGTGAGAAAGAGAAAAACAGATATGTATAAATTTCACATTTGATAGCAAGGAAAACAAGACCTTTCTCTTTCGAGCTTGAAAGGAAAAATACACATAAAAAATATATCAAACTGCCTGCTTTGGTGAGTATTCATTTAAAAAGTTATTCTTAAGTGAAAGTAGAAAATCGAATTTGCATCCTGCATTAGTTCTTAAAGTGACAGTAGCCTAAACCTGCTGCTGTCTGAATCCATAATGTTAATTCAAACAACAAAAGACAGAGAATATCACCCACTTCTCTTGAGTGAATAACTTTATTAGCTTTAATAAGGATTTATACAAGGCAATGCAGTGTTATTTCATTACTTTAGTCAATTTCTTTAGGTAGTGTTTCTTACATGAATACTACTGTTAGACCTACCTGAACCAACTTAAAGCACTGTTTATTTCATTTCTATCTTTGTTATATTGTATTAATTTAGGCTATTTGTCCTTGTTTTTGTTTTTTATTTACTGTTAGATTTGTCAACTAAATCTATTGTAGATTTGGTTGACTAAAATCTTATGATATATGTTAAACCGAAAATCTGTTTATAATTGGATTGATGGCTCAGTTGGCCTTGATGTGAACACCTCAAAGGACCCAAATGTTATTTCCATCTAGTTGAAAGGGTAGTGTAATGGCATGTAAACACTTTAATCTATTTTCTGAATCAGATTCCAAAATACCTCGCACACCTGTGCAGTGCCGTTATGCACGTTTCTACATACATTTTTACATACATGTTTATTTACATCTTGCACCTTACGAACTGGTCATTGGAAAAGACCTGTAGATATGTCATCAGGCCAAAAACCGCAATTATGCTCCAAATAAACAGAACTTTCAGAATCTGGAATCGGATTGCATTCATTTGGATTGATGTAAATGAATGCATGTAAACATACCTAGTGAAAGCTCATTTGTTGATTTTTGTGTTTGTGTCATAGATGTTATTAAAGGAGAAAAGGTAAAGCCAGTTTTCGATGAACCACCAAACCCTACAAACGTGGAGGAAACTCTACAGAGGATAAAGTCCAATGATTCCTCACTGACCGAAGTTAATCTCAACAACATAAAGGTAATGACAAATGTGCCCCCCTTACACACAAACCATATGAAATTTAATGGTTAAATAAAAATTGCATTAAAATAGATTTATATTACCAGCAAAATACTGCCAAATGCACTTTAGTCCAAACATCTGATACCACATTGACAATCTGGGATTAAAGTAAATTAAGATTGGAATTAAACAATTTTTTTTTTTTTTAATTAATATTATTGTGTAATGTGCATAATTTCCGGGTCACTAATTAAATTAGTCATGTGACTCCTTTGTACAGACAACTTGATTTTCTTGCTTCCACTAAAGGACAAGATGCTCCATTAAACATTCTCAAATTATGCTGAGAATTCTATGAGACGCTTAAATCATTCTCAACTTTTCACTCAAATTGTTATGCTGATAATCTAATTTGTGAAAAATGCAAACATTTATAGTGGTCTTTGAATTTTGGACTGTTGCACTTTTTATTAACTATAAAACCAATTTGTTTCAGCTGCTTAAAGTCTTCTAAAAATCTTTTAAATATTAGCTATTAAATTACTATACAATACACAGACACACAAACCAGAACTAGAATAAATATCTATTTCTTAACAGCTCCCAACCCACCATTTTTTACATTTTAATGATTAAATTATGGCTAGTCATTTTAGTTATCTGGGATGCATGTTATTTGATTATATAAATTCACATGACCTAAAATGGCCCTCATTGATTCCAAACCCAGAAAATAGAGAGTTTGTTATATAATCTGAAGACCATGATGAACAGTTTAGTGACATACAAGAGTCAACATTTAACTGTCATCAACAAACCTGTTCTTAATGTTTCCCTTCTCTTTTGTTCCAGAACATTCCAATCCCGACTCTCAAGGAGTTTGCCAAAGCCATGGAGAGGAACACTCATGTGAAGAAGTTCAGTCTGGCTGCCACCAGGAGCAATGACCCTGTCGCCGTGGTTAGGGACATTATTCATTCTCTTGAGATGTTTGTGTGTTCTGGGTTAAGATTGGACAAATGCTGCCGTTAGGAATGCGCCTCCCTCCAATGAATCTCTTGAGTCATGGACCTTGAAACAGTGAATTGACTCTTCCATGTACAGTACAGTACTGCATGTCATGTGGGTTAAGTGTGTTTTACAAACTAAACAACTGATGTTGTTTTTTAGCACCTCACACTTAATTTTAAATAGTTCAATTTGCTTCACTCACTCCACGCCAATGTACACAGACTACACGCACCGTTATGAATGCCCATGCGTGCGCAATTCGGGGGCAGCAATCGCTTGAATGGTGGGTTCATTATTATTTTTAATGAAAAACACGACTATAAAATCACAGCTAATGTTTTGCAGGTTCCCTATTAGCAATGGATTTAAACTTTAAACTCAAAATATTGCCAAATAGGCACTTTCACCTTCCGCTTTGAAACCAAATCTTCCGCGGTCGTCTTGTCAGTCAGCTCCTCACTCTCGTGATAAATAAAATCTGACTCCTGCTGCTGATCTGTGCTGCAACTCTTGTTCGGCTCAGGCTGCATTGAGCAGATGTGTTCAGTTTTTAATTGTAGTGTCTGTTCTCTAACTGAACTAAATGAATTTTATTACAATAAAATATGTAAACGACTGTGGGGGAGGTGCCATGGTGGGCAAGTGATGTAACCGGACACTGTGACACTATCGCAGCAAGCCTAATAGGCAGCACTTTTTAAACCATGGAAAAACTGTTGTATAACCAGCTTTAAATATATTGAACTCTAAATAATATTTACAAGGTTACCGGTATTCCTTTTGTTGTAAGGATTCAAGTGTCAAGTAATTCTTCACTTCTTGAAGTGACAATCACATTCAATCAAAACCTGTTTTATGCGTAATATACATATTATACAAACTATCCACCATTAACCAAGTGATCGATGGCAGTTTGCAGCTGGTTAAGATGAACACTAAGGTAATCATGCGGTTCTTTTGTAAAGCTATATGTGTTTCTCTGTTCACTGCAGGCCTTCTCAGACATGCTACGAGAGAATAAGACGCTAAGGAGTTTGAATCTGGAGTCTAATTTCATTACCGGTGCAGGAGTACAGGCCCTGGTAGAAGCTCTGCGGGACAATGACACGCTCTCGGAGATCAAGATCGACAACCAGGTACCGCCACATTTTATAAAATTTTATTGTTTATCGTTTTAACGAATTACAATTACAGTCAGGGCGGTACATTAAATAAACTTCAATAAACAATCATAAAACAAATACATAAAATAAACCAGGCAAATTTAAAAAATAGAAATAAAAGTTAAATAATATGAAAATGTTTACAAATAGAAGCACATTTTTCAGCTTTCTTATTTTTTTAAACAAAACATTGTATTTTTGAATTGTTTGATTTCTAATTTTAACATTAAAAACAAAAGCTTATTTCCCCCAAATTTAGATTTATGAATGCTAACTTTAACTAAAAGAAGCAGCAGATTAATGAAATAATATTCCTTATGATAACATTTGTTATAGGAGAAAAAACAAATAAAACATTTTTAAAGCACAGTTCAAAGCTGGGCATGATGTGAGCCTTAATAAAAGAACAGAAATCTGACCAAAAACTAACTAAATAAGGACAACTCCAAAATAAATTATATAATGTTTCAACATGTAAACCACAAAATGTACAAAATATTTCAATATCAAAATTAAATCTGTTTACAAGATAGTATTTGCAAGGGTAAAAGTTTAAAAGAAATTTCTTTGATTTTATTTGTGATTTAAATAGTTTCCAGATTTTACTCGACAACAGACCTTCCACATAACCATTCCAAAATTAAACAATAGCAGGACTGGAGTCAATATCCCTTTGAAACAAAGCCCAAATGTAACGATTATTATTCTTAACAGAGGAAAGAGAGAAACAAAACCGACCAACTTCAGTATCAGCAGGATCCAACAAGGATAGAAAGAGTTGAGGACAGGTATTTTTAAGAAGCATTTTTAGACCAGAGGGAACAGCATCCATGACCACAGCATAATCTTTCGGAGTGACTGGAATATTATATTTGGAAAGAAATTCAGAATAAGTTAACACAAGCCCTTCATGGTTAAAAAGTTGGCTAACAAAAACTATGTTATTACAAAACCAGGTTTTAAAAAATAAAGATTTTGATTTATACGTAATGTGCTTATTATTCCAAATAAAAAACCTGTTTGGAGAGAAATTGTGTTTATAAATTAAATTCCAAGAAAGAAGCATCTGTTTGAAAATTAGACAGTTCTAAGGGCATTTTGGTAATGCTGTAGTCGCAGAGCAAAAGGAATTGAAGACTACCAACCTGTGAAAAGATAAAGTGAGGTATAATATTTCAAATAGATGTCGTTTTTTTAAGGAATTGTTTAATCCAATTCACTTTGAAGGTGTGATTAAGGGTTTATACCTCCATTTTCGGTTGAGTTCATAACCACAGATTTCTTTATATAGTGGGTTTTATTTTTCCATAAAAAGTTAAAAAAGCATATTATCAACTTTTTTTTTTTAAATTTTAAAGTATTTTTATTAGAGAGTGCTGCATATGTAAGCCTGGAGATGCCCTCTGCCTTCGTGATCAATACCCTCCCCCTCAAAGATGGTTCTCTCAGTAACCACTGATTTAATTGTTTTTTAGTTTGTTTTATCAATAACTGGGGAAAAATTAAGCTCAGGTACCGCCACATGGACCACTTGCTTTTCTAAACCAGCAAGCCATTTTCTGCTCTGCAGACTGTTACAGACAGGTGCTACCAGTGCAGAGAAACTTGCCACATTCATATAGAAATCAATTGATGTGCGATTACTGTTGTGTTTTTGCATTTGTATATTTTACAGCATCTTTAATGTGACTCTTTCAGTTAACTTTGTGGCATACACTTACATGTATCCCCCTTTTTTTTTTTTTTTTTTTTTAAAGATTAATACTTTTATTCAGCAAGGATTGAATTGATCAAGTGACATTAAATACATTTACATTGTCACAAAATATTTCTATTTCAAATAAATGCGGTTCTTTTGAACTTTGTTCTAAAGAATCTTGAAAAAAAAAATGTTAGTATTCAATGTTTTGAGATTGAATTTCCTGCAAAAATGGCTACATCATAATATACCTACTGTATAGCTTTATGCTTATTATGCAAACTAATCATAGTCATTAAACCCAATAAAATAAAAGTAAATCAATTATTATTAATGATAAAGCAGTACATTTATATTTTTCATGTTTTTGGTTAATTGTTCTTGCTTGTAACATTGAATATTTAATGGCAGTAATTTGTGGGGGAAAAAATAGTTTTGACAGCAATCTAAATTCTTTTATGAAGAAATGTTTCTGTAGTTATGAAAATAAAACAGGATTTAATGTAGTATAGGCCACTGCATAAATGGGTCTGATTTCAGTTATTTAGTGATGAATATAGGTTTCATCTGTATATAATTCAGCACTGGTCTGGGTACTAAATGCGTTAAAATGTTTCAAAACCTTGCTATTTTCAGACACTATACAAAATGAATGCCTACATAGTGTTACTATGTTACTCATAGTGAAATGTCTGTGTGTGGGCTTACATAAGCACATCTAATAGAGATGTTTCCGATATGTGTGATGTTTGCTCTCAGCGGCAGCAGCTTGGTACGTCGGCGGAGATGGAGATCGCCAAGATGCTGGAGCAGAATACGAGCATCGTGAAGTTTGGGTACCAGTTCACCCAGCAGGGTCCCAGATCCCGCGCCGCTGCTGCAATCACAAAAAACAACGACCTGGGTGAGAACAAAACCTAACGCACATACACTCTGATTGACAGAAACACTGGGAGGAGGGGCTTGCTGTGAGTCATTGGTCATTTGCCATTCTGTAAAGCAATGCTGTTTCCTCAGAACTCCACCCACAGAATCTGCTGTTACCATGGTAAAGCCTTAAAGTGGTCCTCTAAGATGGAAAACAGTGAGACTTGGTTAAGTAACTTGTTGGTTAAGAGCAAGTACTCAAGTTCATTACTAATGCATATCTGTAATTTATTCATCAAGATATATTCAGTAATCAGCAGCTTGTTATATATCTTACAGGCGATGATGTTAGCCAGTCATAACAGCTCTTTTACATATAGACGTTTTAAAGGCACAGTAGCAAAAATAGCCTGTATTATTAGGTTCAGAAAGAGGGTGAAAATGATAAAAACCAAACTGATTTTGGTGCAAAAAACATTTTACGCATTAAAGTCCCCATTAAAAACGTTTTTTAGCTTCTAGTGTGAATATGCTAGCCTTAAGGTTATGAATTAGCTGGTGTGTTCCAAAACAATGACAATTCGCATTCAAAACTTAGTCTCTCACTTTTGCTAAAATGGATCATGGATTTTCATGACATCACCGTGGACTTCAGCTTCTCATCAAATCTTCTGTCCAATCAAATGCTCTCTAGAATCTGAAGTCCCACCCCCTCCTACACTATAAACAGACGCTGATGCTATGGCTGAAATCGGTCATTTGTTCACACATTTACTAGTTTCTATATGGTGAATGGCACATAGTGCACTATGTAGAGGATAGGGAACAATTTAGTCCCGAATGCAGTCCGTTTTCGCATTAGTGTCATGTGAACTGCTGCAGGTCCAGAGACACGAGAGAACAGAGCGGATCATGTGCTCGAGACATCACACACCACAAAACGTTCAGACACATTTGAATTGTACAAACAATGCTATATTTTAAAGCAATATGGAGGAGAAACGGTTCGAGATTATGAGGAAAATGGGGTTTTATGAGCACAACGGCTCTGGTCGATTTGTGATTTAGGCAAACCGCTATTGGCTGTTTTGAGAAAGCTTCTCGATATATCCCGACCTGTCTTCCTGTTTCATTGGAAATTACATCAACACATGGAATAAAGCTGCGTGTTCCAAGGCACTTCAGTGGACCTTTTAAGTGGTCAACCGATGTTGAATTTTTTTTTTTTTTTTTTTTTTTTTTTTTTTTTTATGGCCGATGCTGATATCTTGGAGAGGAGGGTGGCCGATGGCCAAAATAATGCCAATATGATATCATTCTATTAAATTTTAAGACAATAAAACACATGCATAACAATTGCTGACATTTACATTTATTTTCATTTTTACATAATATTTACTAAATTACAAATAGAGATTTGAAAATGACCTAAATGAAAAACATAATTTGAAAATCATGACATGAATCTGACAACGGCCAACTGGATATAGCGCAGTATAGTTTGAAATCAAGGATTTAAAGGTGCCATCGAATTGAAAATTGAATTTACCTCAGCATAGTTAAATAACAAGAGTTCAGAACATGGAAATGACATACAGTGAGTCTCAAACTCCATTGTTTCCTCCTTCATATATAAATCTCATTTGTTTAAAAGACCTCTGAAGAACAGGCGAATCTCAACATAACACCGACTGTTACGTAAACTCATTCAGAATCAAATGTAAACATCCAAATAAACACTGTACTTACGCGATTAGACATGCTGCATGACGAACACTTTGTCGTATATTATTAATATTACATCTTGTAAAAAAACTTTCGATGGCACCTTTAAAGTTTGTTGATTCTGCACTGTCAAAATAAAAGTCTCACTTTCGACACATTGGCCAAAGTTATCTGACAATGCAAAATATCGGTCTTGCCGATATATTGGTCGACCACTACTCATTATAAAAAGACTTTATAAGAAAAAAATTAGTACAGAACTTTAGAATAAGGTCCTTTTGAAATGGTATTTTATTAACTGGACTTTGTCTTCCTTTCTCTGTTTCTTGGATGAAGTCTGGATCTGTCTCCTGTTCACCAGTCTTATAATGATACCACATGCACACAGTGTGCATTACACGTGCGTGAGATGATGTCATGCACCAAGCTCTATTCCTGTCTTTAGGTATAATGTGTGAGCGCATGGGTTTGTCATTTACCCTTTGGCATGAATGCTAACAGCACAAATTGTAACACATTATTTGAGTTTTATTAAAGAGTGTTTGTTTGACTCACCTGTACAGTGTACAGTGTGATAAGTTATCAGATCCTCACTGTTGTGAATTCAGGCCTTATATAGATGTGAACTAGTCAACACTGATTAACCAAACACACAATGCCACATGCCACAGCTCAGAGCAGTAGTCTTGTTGTAGGCAGTTATTTGACTTTCAGTATAAAGTCTGGTCCACTTTGCTGCTTATTCTCTCCAAACTTATTCTCTCTTCAGCATAAAGTCTGTCCCACTCAGACAGAACCCTGTAGAATTTTGCATAAAATGTGCACAGCTGTACGTTTGATTTTTATTTTTTTTATTTTTTTATAAATCCTTGTATCAAGCTGGTACCTTCTAAATAAATCTTAGTTTCCTATTGATCTGATTAAAAACCCATGTCTCCTGACTCCCAGACATTGCGTAGCATTTGGAAGTCTAATTGGATCATTTTTGACTGTGAGATGCATCAGATGAACAGACTGTAAGTGGGCCGCCCCCCTGAAACAAATGGGTCCCCCACACAAATTGTCGAAAGGTCTTTTAATTTGTACTCTAATTACTCCTAATTAGAAAACATGCAGATATGGCATGTCTATTTATATATGAAGAGTTTGGTTCCAAAACGCTATAAATCCATTTTGACTAATTTGAGTAAAAATGTGTTCTCTTTACTAAGAAAGCAGCAAGATGAAAACCACTATTTTCGGTTTCAAACTTTCACATAGCATCTTTTGGTTATAAAGACATTAAAAATTCAAATCTAGATTTTGATTTTCAAAGGTTTATTATTAAAACCCCCAAAATGCAATAAATCCATGACACTTTTTTTTTTTTTTTTCAAAATGCAATTAATCCATCAGTATAAGTTATTTTTCATATTGAAAATACACAACAAAGTAAGTTGATTCACATATATGACAGCCTCTGAACTTTGTCAATACTAATCTTATATACAGGCATTTTACTAAAAATACATTCAGCCGTTGCTCCCAAAATGAATTCAAAGAGTCATCTTGTTAATGTTATAAATTAATTATGTCTCTGTTTGTCATTACCGATTAAAGTGTATCTGGTGCCACCACACGGTTAAAATAAACACATTTGCCGAGTACATTGGTATTAAAAACGGCTTTTAAAAACTGTTCATGATTCAGTTTTGGGGACCAAAAGTTTGATGCTGTCGTGGAACAAGCAACAGCCGGCATTGTTCCTCCTCCCGACTCGAGTGCCTCATCTACTTAACCTCCTCACGTAAATGATTACATTTCGATGACTTACGTTTCTTCCCCACCGCAGAATCCACCAAAGGTTCATCAATGATGTCAAAATAATTCAATTTTCTGTTTTTGTTGATTTACAAAGTACAAAGCAGATAAGGAAAACTAGGATGCCGGGTGTATTCAGAACGCCGCCTTTACTGTTTACAGTGCATGGAATGGTGCGCTGTGATTGGTTGAGCGGATATATCGCATTCTGCAGAGAAGGGAGACTGGCGTTTGTCGCGCTTTGGAAAGAAAGGGAGAAAACATGACGGAATAACACGACTGATATTGCATAATGTGCAAAATTAATAAATGACTTTTCAATACCGACAAGATACAATGCTGATTTTTAAAAAATGGCGTTTATCGCATTTTGGAACCAAGCTCATCATATATAGCCTTAAAGGGCAACAATTTGCAAAAGCAGGCAACAATTTATAAAGACTATTCCCTGGATCCTAGTGTGGACCCATTTGTAAAGGGGGACCTGATTTTTCATGACACCAAACAAGGTTTTGGCTGAATTTGGTAATCGTGTGTAGCTTTGTAACAGGATAAAGGATTGACTAACACACCTTTTGATTTATTAATCCTCTTAAATGAGCAGATCTCATTAAAGTTTCTCGTAGCTCACAGCATGTTGACACAGAGCGCTGTAAGTGTATCCGATTACTAACACGTCTCCGTTTTCTCTTTCAGTGCGGCAGAGGCGAGTAGAGAGGGACGTGTAGAGCATGTTCTCCTCTCCATCTCTCTCTTTCTCTCTCTCTCTCTCTCTCGAGCTGATCAGACTCTTGTGCCAAACCCTCTGAGGGAGCCGCATCACCTGAAGAAGGGACACAACTGGATATTTTGCCTCCCTAATATTAATACTCAATGATCCTTTTGTTATGTTTTATTGTCGTTCATTGTTGTTTTTATAGCTGCAACTCTTTTGCAGCTTTTTTGTTGTTTTATTTTTTGCTAATGTAAAACCTTTTATGCTCTTTTCTTTATAAAAGTTGAAATGAAACAGAACAGGTTACGACGGTTC
Source organism: Chanodichthys erythropterus (assembly GCF_024489055.1). Lineage (NCBI taxonomy): Eukaryota > Metazoa > Chordata > Actinopteri > Cypriniformes > Xenocyprididae > Chanodichthys > Chanodichthys erythropterus. Next base: position 10,388,217 of record NC_090227.1, on the reverse strand, counting down.
CATCCACACAAGTTTCTATAGTGATCTCTTTATGGATCGGCTGGATCAGAACCTGTCGCCCACATTCACTCTGAACAAATCTAGACTCAACTGGACTGGATCTGCTGTGTTCCCCGCTAAATGTGAGCTAAATCTAGATTTGTCGAGTCTGGGTTTGGAGCACAGGTTTGAACAGAGCTGCGTTAGCCAATGAGAGTCGTGCTGATCGTAATGGACACTCCTTAATAAGTCATCTTGCTGTTAGCTTCGCCGTGAGGGCTATAGCGCGGGCTGTGTGCGGATGTCATTGGGCAGCTTGGTCGTCTTAAAAACACTCTGTTTCCACACTCGCACCTTCTGATACATGTTCTCCCGTCGGTTTTGCTGCCGATTAAGATATTCGTATGGTAAAATTCACCATTCCCAAGACACACCAGCTGATACTGTGTGTCTGAAGAATTACAATGCTAATTTAAGATCAGCGCCCCATTTCTATCTACTGTCATTGGAGATGGAAAAACTTGTACTAGATCAGCACTAATGACAACTTTGGGTGTATAAATGAAGGTCAAATGTTTAACCCGGTTCACATATGACTTAAAAGCTGTAGACTTCTAAGGTTTTTTCCACCAAGCAATGCACTAAGGGATATTTTCTTCTTTTTTTCTGCACAAGAGGTAAGCATTTATGTAATGTAGTTGTCAATTATAGATTTAGAAGAGAGTATCTTTCCTATAGATGCATCTGAAATGGCTTTTCTAATACCATGCCAAAGACTAACACCTAAATACTCTCATTTGCAGGACTCTAGCTGAGGTCAGACAGGAAATGGGAGTTTGGATTTCATTTTTGAATTTAGTAAAGCAATAGTTCATTCTGAAAAGAAAATTCTGCCATTTGTTTTCTTGCACTGATTTGTTCCAAACCTGTACACTGTTGATATTTATGTAGTTCATGTTAACCAAGGCTGCCACAAAAAGCACCATAAACGTAGTTAAGTTGTTGTATTCCCCTTCACTGTAGTTATCATGTCAAGGTTGCATGTCAGTGACACCAAAAATCATTGCCTCACCATATGGCTTGGAATAAAGCTCACAAGACAGTCACTGGGAGCTTGTATGGACAAGAGCTGCATAAAGATTCTTCAAAAAGTCTCTTTTTGTGTTCCATGGAAAAAAAGAAGCAACAACCAGATATGGGTTTGGAACAACATGAGTGTGAGTAAATTGTGGATGATTGGGGTGGATTATTCATTTAGTTTATGTTTGATCTCTGCATCCAGAATAATATTTTTGAAGCACATGGAGGAAATTAGGGAACTCACTGAATGAGAGCGAGAGGGATGAGAAAAGGTTTCATCTTAAAGGGACAGTTCACCCAAAATCATTTACTCACCCTCGTGTTGTTCCAAACCTGTATGAGTTTCTTTCTTCGGTTGAACACAAAAATGTTGGTAATCAAACTGACATTAGCCATTGACTTCCATAGTAGGAAAAAAAAAAATACTATGGAAGTCAATGGCTACAACATTCTTCTTTTGTGTTCAACAGAAGAAAGAAACTCATACAGGTTTGGAACAACATGAGGGTGAGTAAATGATGACATTTTCATTTTTGGGTGAACTGTCTCTTTTAAAAAGCAAATGATTCTGGGAGCATTTAGTTGTCCCGGTGCAGCTAGAGCCCAGAAAATACACACATGCATGTTTGCGATCGCATGCATGTTTGCAATGTAAAGCAAAGCTTTATCTTTTCACTAAAGCGATCTAACATGCTTTCAAAATAACAGTGTAGGAATACCGAATTAACCTTTATACTGCTTGTCATTTTTTGTGAGCTTGTACTTCTTACAAGGTTCAATGATTGTGGTATATATTGTACAGCACAGATGCTTTGGCAGGATTTTGTGGAAGGTGGTGAATGGACCTTTAGTGCAAAAGTAAGGCATCTCGGACTGAGCAGTCTGAGCATGGCCAGTATGGATTATTTAGCTGGATTACAAAGGGGAACATGTTTTTTTAAAAGCAAAAGCTAGGACCAAGTTTGAAGTTTTCCTTTTCTCAACATTGACATTGTGGTTTATTGTTTTGTACTGTTCTGTTTTGTAAGAGCCTTGTGTATCAATTGACTTTGAGTTTGTTTGTCCGTTATTTTCCTTTTTGAACAAATGCTGAATTGTGTGTATGAAATTGTAGTTTATTTTTTCCAGGTTAGGGTTCGTGTTTCATTCCATCTTTATTTGATTATGGGTTAAAGGTTCATTACTTTACTAAAAGCTTATGCTTGTAAGAAGGAGCTCTGCAGTCTTACTGTGAGTTTATTTGAAATATCCATCTCAAATCCTCTTCAGAAGACTCCACACATATAAAGGTATACATATAAATATCATGTATCGTAAATGCCTCATATATTGCCGCAATTTTGTATGTTGATACTACATGTCTGGATTCCAGAAGAGGAAATCTTATTATGTACTGTTAATAACACAACTGTGTAAAGTATCAGACGTCCTCAATAAAATGTATGTTTTTACAGATATGTCTGTTCATTTTCTTCCTCTAATCCTGCTGTATATATTATATAAATATAACAGGTGCTCTCATTTGAAAATCGGCAAGAGCAAGGTTTAACAAGCTTTTTATTTATTTATAAAATATCAAGTTGGAATAATTAATTGCCCATTAGTGCATAGCCATCTATTTAAAGTGTGATTGACTTACTGAATATCTGCAATGACTACCTTGAGTGATACTGTCTGTTCAATAAGGACTAGTAAAACTGGATAAGATAGTCACTATTGGGAATATGTAATAGCAATAAAAATAAATAGCCTACTATTTGAGTTTCACCAGTAGCTATAAAATACTAGTATGTATTATAAGATACTCATAACTGTTGGAATGGTGGCTGCTGGTGTGTGTGTGTATATATACACAGTGGGTATGGAAAGTGTTCAGACCCTCTTAAATTTTTCACTCTGTTATATTGCAGCCATTAGCTAAAATCATTTAAGTTCATTTTTTTTTATTCCTCATTAATGTACACACAGCACCCCATATTGACAGAAAAACACAGAATTGTTGACATTTTTGCAGATTTATTAAAAAAGAAAAACTGAAATATCACATGATCCTAAGTATTCAGACCCTTTGCTGTGACACTCATATTTAACTCAAGTGCTGTCCATTTCTTCTGATCATCCTTGAGATGGTTCTACACCTTCATTTGAGTCCAGCTATGTTTGATTATACTGATTCGGACTTGATTAGGAAAGCCACACACCTGTCTATATAAGACCTTACAGCTCACAGTGCATGTCAGAGCAAATGAGAATCATGAGGTCAAAGGAACTGCCTGAAGAGCTCAGAGACAGAATTGTGGCAAGGCACAGATCTGGCCATGGTTACAAAAAAATTTCTGCTGCACTTTAGGTTCCTAAGAGCACAGTGGCCTTCATAATCCTTAAATGGAAGATGTTTGGGACGACCAGAACCCTTCCTAGAGCTGGCCATCTGGCCAAACTGAGCTATTGGGGGAGAAAAGCCTTGGTGAGAGAGGTAAAGAAGAACCCAAAGATCACTGTGGCTGAGCTCCAGAGATGCAGTCGGGAGATGGGAGAAAGTTGTAGAAAGTCAACCTTCACTGCAGCCCTCCACCAGTCGGGGCTTTATGGCAGAGTGGCCCGACGGAAGCCTCTCCTCAGCGCAAGACACATGAAAGCCCGCATGGAGTTTGCCAAGATGGTGAGAAATAAGATTCTCTGGTCTGATGAGACCAAGATAGAACTTTTTGGCCTTAATTCTAAGCGGTATGTGTGGAGAAAACCAGGCACTGCTCATCACCTGTCCAATACAGTCCCAACAGTGAAGCATGGTGGTGGCAGCATCATGCTGTGGGGGTGTTTTTCAGCTGCAGGGACAGGACGACTGGTTGCAATCGAGGGAAAGATGAATGCGGCTAAGTACAGGGATATTCTTGACGAAAACCTTCTCCAGAGTGCTCAGGACCTCAGACTGGGCCGAAGGTTTACCTACCAACAAGACAATGACCCTAAGCACACAGCTAAAATAATGAAGGAGTGACTTCACAACAACTCTGTGACTGTTCTTGAATGGCCCAGCCAGAGCCCTGACTTAAACCCAATTGAGCTGGAGAGGATCTGCAAGGAGGAATGGCAGAGGATCCCCAAATCCAGGTGTGAAAAACAACATGACATCTTTCCCAAAAAGACTCATGGCTGTATTAGATCAAAAGGGTGCTTACTAAATACTGAGCAAAGTGTCTGAATACTTAGGACCATGTGATATTTCAGTTTTTCTTTTTTAAAAATCTGCAAAAATGTCACTTAAATGTCACATGAACTTAAATATATAAATTGTAATAACAAGACAAAAATGGCTAATTAATAGATAATAGGCACTTCAGTAAGTGGTAAACTGGGGATTGTGAGTTGATGAGAAAAGCTAATTATTGGATCATATAAAAAAAAGTAAATTTAAATAATTTTAAAATAAAAACAATAAAAATATACCACTTATTTAAATGAGGAATAAAATAAAAATCAGTACTAACTTATCTAAGGTTTAGTGACTATTAGATAATCGTGCTTGTGCATGATCATTTAAACATTGACTAGTATCTATTTCAGTTTTAGCTTATTGAACATTTTTAATGTCAGAAAAGCTGGAATATACTAATAACAAACAAAATAAACAGACTAAAGTAGTTACTTGTAAGTTTTGAGGGATAAATGTTAAACACCTTGGCAGAGTCTAGAAAGATATAGATTCACAAACAGTGTTGGAGAAAGTTGCTCTTAAATGTAATGCATTACAATATTGGGTTTCTCCTTAATTATGTTAGTTACTTTTATGGAAAGTAATGTATTACATTACTTTTTGCGTTACTTTTTCTTACCTGGGCTGGGCTTGGTTGATTGTTTTTTTGTTTGTTTGTTTGTTTCTATAACAACAAAAAAAGTTCTATTTTTTGGTAAATGTAAAGGCCCTTTCATACCAAAAGTGAAATGCAAATTCATGCCTGTACAGTAGAGGGCGCAGCTCAAAGCATTCAGCTGTGCTGCCATTCTGGATTAAAGAAGAATAGGATACAGGAGAAGAAAGTTCAACAAAAAAAATAAATAAATAAATAAACAATACTTTTGCTTATAAGTATGGTTAAATTGGATCATTGAGGGTCAGCAGCGAAGACATTGGTTAATAAAGTGAGATTAAGTACATAAAGTATTTGTGTTATGTTTAGTGATTGCAGTTTTTGCATAATATTCTGAGTTTGCATTTCTGTTTGTATACATTTTGAGGAATACTAAATCTTTGTGCAAGTGAACTGAGAGAATGCATGTTCACATTTAATGTAGAACTACAATAACCATCATGTTCACACCGTGCACACAACACCTCTGCACTTAGTCTTGATTTCTCTCAACATCGGGACAAGAGAGCTGTCAGTCAATAAATGGGAAAACAAAGTAACTTGCATTACTTCTTTGGTAAAGTTACTCGGATATTTTGTTGTAATTTTAAAAGTAATACTTTACTAGTTACTTAAAAAAAGTAATCTGATTACATAACACGCTTTACTTGTAATGTATTACCACCAAAACGGTTCATAAATGTTTTAAAATAAAGCTCAGCCTGTTCTCTACGGTCAGTCAGCTAGTTACAGCCATTCAGATACTTCTAGACTGGGAAACAACCTTCAAGCACATATGTGCACAGATGTTTTCAGAAACACAAGCAGTGCAGTGTGTACAGAGGTAAAGTGAAATATGCAGGTGAGGTTTTATTTTAATCAGATCCAGTTTCTATGATTATTTGGAGATGCTAGACACATGATGTCATTGAGATTACATCACTCCTGCCATGTCTTAAACTCCAGCAGAGCTTATCTCATCCTAACCAACCCCAGCCCAACAGACCTCACTACTGCTACATGGGAAATGAGTCATAAAGTTCTCTCTCTCTGTGTGTGTGTGTGTGTGTGTGTGTGTGTGTGTGTGTGTGTGTGTGTGTGTGTGTGTGTGTGTGTGTGTGTGTGTGTGTGTCAGAAAGGCATGGAAAATGTTCTGCTCTGAGGCTGACGTCATTGAACTTATGTATTTTCACCAGATGTATCCATCTTCTTCTGTGATTATACTTGTCCCAAATGATCTACTGAGTTTCCTGTGAACTCCTCATGTTGGTGTTTTTGGATTTGAGGAGAAACCACATTCCTCAGCACCAGTGAGTGATCTATAGACTGGGTTTGGAATCAAATTACTGAACCTCTATAGTATATTACTGGATTGACCCTGAAAGTGAATCACATTATGATCTGTGGTGTCCAATAAGAGGAACAGAAAACATGTTTATTATGTACAGATTAGAAATAACAGTCTGATCTGAGGTTAAGGTCACCCAGAAACAGAGATGAAGTAACTGTGTGTGTGTGTGTGTGTGTGTGTGTGTGTGTGTGTGTGTGTGTGTGTGTGTGTGTGTGTGTGGTTGTGTGTGTGGTTGTGTGTGTGTGTGTGTGTGTGTGTGTGTGTGTGTGTGTGTGTGTGTGTGTGTGTGTGTGTGTGTGTGTGTGTGTGTGTGTGTGTGTGTGTGTGTGTGTGTGTGTGTGTGTGTGTGTGAATGTGTAAGTGTATGTGTTTATCACTGTTTTATTTTATCAGCCCTTTATATGTGCTTTTTTTCTGCATCATGGTTGATTTATAGATAAAACAATTGATCTGTATTTTAATTTTTTTGTATTGCCTATTCATTTCCCTTTTCCCATTTTTCCCAGCACATGGAAATGCTCCACATAAAATTATGTTATTATTAATATAATAATAATTAAAATTATATTATTATATGTTTTATATTGTTATATTTACTCATGCATAAATGGTGTAATTAATGTAAAATAAAATAAAAATACTGTAAAATAGAATAATTTACAAACCAGATTCCAAAAAAGTTGGGACACTGTACAAATTGTGAATAAAAACAGAATGCAATGATGTGGAAGTTTCAAATTTCAATATTTTATTCAGAATACAACATATGACATATCAAATGTTTAAACTGAGAAATGTTTCATTTTAAGGGAAAAATAAGTTGATTTTAATCAACTTATTTTTAATAAGATTTTAATAAGTTGATTCTATCACTGCCAATTATAGATGACTCTATTCACAATCAATCAAATGCCTTTTAGATGTTTTGTGGTCAAAAAACAACACAGAGGACTAGATAATTACAAACATTGATGCTGACTTGACAGAGCTTGAAGACCACAATAAACCACACCAAAACCATACTAGACCAGTAATATAATTTATACATTCTGTAAAAGTTTAGTGGTTCAATATTAACATTATAAAGCGACGAGAATATTTTTGGTGAGCCAAAACCCCCCAAAATAACAACTTATTTACGGATGGCCGATTTCAAAACACTGCTTCATTAAGCTTCAGATGTTATGAATCTTTTGTGTCGAATCATGATTCGGATCACATGTCAAACCACCAAACTGCTGAAATCATGTGACTTTGGCACTCCGAACCACTGATTCGACACAAAAGATTCATAACGCTCAGAGGATTCCTGAAGCAGTGTTTTGAAATCAGCCAAGTCGTTATTTTGTTTTTTGGCGCACCAAAAATATTATTGTCGCTTTATAATATTAATAATTAATTAATATTGAACCACTGTACTCACATGAACTGATTTAAATATGTTGTTAGTACATTAATGGATCTTGAGAGAGGAAATGTCATTGCTGGCTATCACTGAGCCATCGGATTTCAACTAAAATATCTTAATTTGTGTTCTGAAGATGAACGAAGGTCTTATGGGTGTTGAACGGCATGAGGGTAAGTAATAAATGACAGAACTTTCATTTTTGGGTGAACTAACCCTTTAAAAGTTCTCGTGCTTCTCTCTCCATTTCTCTGAAACTGCGGTGGGTCAAGAAAGAACAGATTCTTTGTTTCATTTGTTACTGTTTCAGGGCTGGTATGAATTCTCTATTCTGCAAGCTCCTAAAAGGAGCTCTTTTAAAAGGTGTGCTCATACACACACACACACACACACACACACACACACACACACACACACACACAAACACACACAGCAAACACCCAATCTTTCAATCGAAACAGCACTAACACAGACTATGCATACATTTTGGTGTGTTTGTACAGTATAAAAATCATTATGTTTACGGAATGTCCCCATAAAACATGGACACCCAACATGTGTGTCTGTGTGTCCGTGTGTGTGTGTGTGTGTGTGTGTGTGTGTGTGTGTGAGAGAGAGATCCTATGTGTGTAAACACTGACTCATTTGTGTTAAATGTCCTTGTCAGACAGAGGACAAACCCTAGGTGTGACAGAAGTTAAACATTGACCTGTAAACTGTTTGTGATTAACAGCATCTGAATGTGAATAAGCAAGAAGGCCTGTTTTCATAGATAGATAGATAGATAGATAGACTATTCTTTAACATTTCATTTCAGAACAAATGAAAACAAACAGCTGTTTAGAAACGACTTTCATACTTGCAATGTGCTCTATTACAACAGGAAATAGGTTTTTTTTGTGCTGACAGACTTTGTTTTAAGTAGTTGTCAAAACCCACAAGAGGAGTGATGAACGGACATTATCGGTTAATGTGCGCCATCTACACAGAGAAAGACGAATTACATGTGATACCACAGCGACCAGTAGAGGTCAGTGTTAACCTGATATTATTAAGGAGGCTTGTTTTTAAATTATAAAAAGCGATTCAACCAATAAGGTAGCTGTAGATTACACAACAGTGACTTTTCCAGCTACCTTGGTTCTGAGCCATGAACAAAATCAAACTAGCTCCAAGATAAATCACAATATAGTTTCATCTTAGAATCTTTTATGAGTGAATTAACTACTTTATTCCAATGAAGAGCAGCAAATTACATAACTGGACCAAAAGCTAGGCCACGGGTAAAGTGTAAAAGTTTACAATATATTCTATTAATATATACGACTTTCGTTTACATGGTAACATCGAATATGGATGCATCTTTCCTCTGGATTATTATTAGGTAGTGTTAATAAATTATATATATATATATATATATATATATATATATATATATATATATATATATATATATATATATATATATATATAAAACATTATGGATTCAAATGTTCAAAATATTGCAAAAAAGATAGGCCTATAGTTCCTGACTTTCCCTGAGTTGTATAGTTGAGTCTGCGGATGAACAGCTGCTTTACTTTATAACTATGGTGTTTTATGAGTGAAACACTGTATTGACCTCTTTATTGCTCTTTTGTTGGATTTTTAAAATGTATTGTAAATATAAGATATTCCACATGACATATGTTCCTGTGTTTGATCAGGAGCTTTGATGTTTGAAGAGAAAGATGATCCTATAAAAAATTGATGTGAGGGACAAGAAAAAGAGCAGAGATGATCTGTGGAATAAAGCAGAGGAGGATGAAAGTAAACAAAAATGACACGGCTCATTTCCATTAAAACCATCTACCATCTAATGATAAAAGGCCATGAGATGACCCTTATATTTTGAGTCTGTGACCTACTGGCTTCCTTTGTTTAATAGCATACAGATTATGTTTTCCCACTTCATTAAATGAAATGGTGTGTGTGTAAGTGGCATTAGTAAGAACTAACACATGAGAATGAACAGATGCTCTGAGCTCGCTCAGATTATAATCCTCCAGGGTCCTCAAACACCTGCTGTAAGAACATCCAGAACCCAAAACACACCACTGTGACACCTCCAATACTGATTGCTTATGTTCACACAAACCTTGACATTTGTATTCTTCACCTGTTTGTCACACAATTCATCCTTAGTCATCCTTGCTAAGTCAAGCATCACTACCACCTCTTGTAGTGTAGTGTGGGTACTGTTTGTCCAATATGAACCTGATTTAAAATGTCAAATCATGTTGCTTGTTGAGGAGAGGTGTGCCATTATTTTGGTAGAACTATTATTTTATTTTTATTTTATTTTATTTTATTTTATTTTATTTTATTTTATTTATTTTATTTTTATTTTATTTTATTTTATTTTATTTTATTTTATTTTATTTATTTTATTTATTTTATTTTATTTTATTTTATTTTATTTTATTTTATTATTTTATTTTATTTTATTTTATTTTATTTTATTTTATTTTATTTTATTTTATTTTATTTTATTTTATTAGCATGGATGAATTGCCCAAGGGGGCATTTGAAATTTCAAAGTGGGCACCTATAATTTTGAAATACAATTATATTTAGGGCTGGAATATATGGGAATATATGGGAATTAACGGGAATTAATGGGAATAAACTGGGAATTTGCAAAATTGCAGGTTAGCCTATAACAGGGTACTTAAATGTAGTTGAAAAAAAACATCTTACAGCATAATTTTGGTTAAAACAACCAGATTTAATACAAATTTAAAGAACAGCATTTATTTAAGATAGAAATACTCTACCGTTCAAAAGTCAGTAATTTTATTCTTTCTTTTTTGAAAGAAATTAATACTTTTATTCAGCAACAATGTGTGAAATTGATAAAAAAGTGATATTAAAGTGATATTGTTAAAAAATATTTCTATTTTCAGTTATTCATCAATGAATCCAGAAAAAAGTATTACAGGTTCCAAAAAAATATTAAGCAGCACAACTGTTTCTAACAATGATAATAACTGAGTATCAAATCAGCATATTAGAATGATTTCTAAAGGATCATGTGACACTGGAATAAATAACACATAACAGTTGCTGCAATATTTTTTTTTTAATTTTACATATTTACTAAATTAAAATTAATTGAATGCGAAAAATAAATAACTGTTATTTCATGTTATGACCAAACAAAATGTTTATATTTGTTTGTATATGATAAATTTTATATAAATATTATACATTTATATAAATTTCCCAAAATCTCCAATTAATTCCCATAAATTCCTGTTAAGTTTCCAAATTGTAATATTTCCAGAATTCCCCAGGTTAAGTTACCATGGAAAGTTTCTGGAAACGTTCAACCTCTTTGCAACCCTAATTATATTACATATTAATAAACAGTAAAAGTGTATTTACAACAAGTATCATGTTTGGGATTTTATTTAGATTGATATTTGACAGAGCTGTCAACATTGGACACTCCATCAGCATGCCTTTCTTTGACAGATGTCACATTTATTTTTTTCAAGAAAATATTTTCCTAAACCATTTAAAACAAAACTATATTATATGTTATTAAATATTATACATAAAATAATTTCATTTACAAGAGCCAAGTTTGTAATTTTTGTTTGTTATTCAAATAAAAATGCTTTGGCAGCTACCATTTTTGAATGCTCATTTATTTTCTCAGTTACCTAATAATTAATTTCGTAAAAATAAATGTGGCAAATGGTAGTAAAAAAAAAAAAAAGTCAGCAGTGATTTTAATAATGATGGAGGCTTGCAAATTACCCTATACAGCTAGTGTCTGATTAACCTGAAATAAGTCACTTCACTCGGCGGCCATCTTTGATACGCCTTTCGGGCATTCAAGAACAGCTCCTATCTCTTTGAATGAGAAAAAATAAAATTCTCCAAAGCTGTTTGCCAAGCTTTCAATTAAATTTCTTATTTGAAATCACCAATGAAATCTGACAGCAACTGTCTCATAAATTTTGTTTCTAAATGCTCGAATCATGACAAAACACTGTATTTTTTAGGCTGGATCAAGTTAATGCGCATGCGCAGTCCCAAGTGCCCGTCTGACTGTTTCTATAGGAACCGGAGCTTCTAATGGACGCTGCAGTGACGTGGTGACTTTACCAATCGCCGATTGGCTCTTATTTAGAAGACGGGTCTTATTCCGCCATATTGTGCGTTGCACTTTCTCCTGTTTAAAACAATACGAGTGATGCGTCTTGTGTTATTCCATAGTCTTTGGTAAAGGCCAGATTAACATGGTAAATGTCTGCCTTTGAGCACCATACCAACTACCCAGAACACCCTGGCAACCATCCAGAGCACCCTAGCAACATCAACCTGTAGCATCTGCATAGCAGTAGCATAGCAATGTTCATTTGCCACTCAATGCAGTGCAGTCTTTACTTCTTTAAGAAGTCTTCCAGCATGATTAGAAGATGTGCTCCTGTTGAACATCTGTCTTTTCACCTGTACCAGGTGCAATAAATTTCACACTCTATTTAAAATACGCATGACCCCGTAACCCCTCTGCCACCCTTCAGCTCTGTTCTATTAGAAAATATAAGGGCATGTGTGTATGAAGTGGTATACACTAATGACATTATGGAAACATTATTCAAGTGGTTCTAAATAAACAAAACATGATGCATATTAATTCAGTCCTTTCAGTAATGAGCTTTTCTGAGAACGGAGGACTTTAAGAGAGCGGCAGGTCTCACATTTACAGCACCTGCTGCTCCTAATAAGGTCCGAAACCTGAATTCTCGACATTAAGTCATATAGAGATTATAACATCATTTACTCAGTCAGATCTATCTATCTATCTATCTATCTATCTATCTATCTATCTATCTATCTATCTATCTATCTATCTATCTATCTATCTATCTATCTATCTATCTATCTATCTATCTATCTATCTATCTATCTATCTATCTACCTGTCTGTCTATCTACCTGTCTGTCTGTCTATCTACCTGTCTATCGATCTATCTATCTGTCTGTCTATCCACCTACCTGTCTGTCTGTCTGTCTATCTACAGTATATATCTATCTATCTATCTATCTATCTGTCTATCCACCTGTCTGTCTGTCTGTCTGTCTGTCTGTCTGTCTATCTATCTATCTATCTATCTATCTATCTATCTATCTATCTATCTATCTATCTATCTATCTATCTATCTATCTATCTATCTATCTATCTATCTATCTATCTATCTATCTACCTTCTAATTAACAGGTTTAGATATCCCAGTAAATCCAGTGATATAGCACACAATGGCATTCCAGAGAGTGCTTCCGACTTTGTTGCAGCAGGTTGGTGAGTGTCATTTTCTGAACAATAAACCTGTGCCCAAAGTGAAGAACTTGACTCGCCTGCACATGGCCTAGACCTGACCTCACTGATGATATATTTGAAGGGGCGCCTAATCCTGTTCCTGGAGACCTACCATCCTGCAAAGTTCAGCTCCAACCCTGATCAAACACTGAACCAGGTAATTAGATTTTCCTGGAACACTTGATAATTACAGACAGGTGTGATGGATCAGGGTTGAACAGAACTCTACAGGTAGGTGGATCCGATTGGCACCCCTGCTATATTGTATTGGAATGGAAATATCTTTTCCATCGAACGTTTATGTTTTGGAAAAGTTTCTTATGCTCACCAAGGCTCAATTTATTTTATTGTTAAAAATATTACAATTTAAAATAAATATTATAAATATTAATAATATATTTTTTATATTTTTTTTATTCAAAGCTGAATTGTCAGCATCATTACTCCAGTCTTCAGTGTCACATGATCCTTCAGAAATCAAAATGAAAATGGTGTATGCTCTTCTTGAGGAATTTAACTCACAGCCTTTTAATGCTTGTATCATGCCATGCTACTTGAGCTACAGGAACTTTTCATATGTATTACCACAAAACTACATCACATTGTGGTATTACAGATGTAACATCAGTATGATCTTATGATCTACTGTCAATCAAGCTTTTCATGTACAAACCCGATTCCAAAAATGTCGGGACACTGTACAAATTGTGAATAAAAAAGGAATGCAATAATTTACAAATCTCATAAACTTATATTTTATTCACAATAGAATATAGATAACATATCAAATGTTGAAAGTGAGACATTTTGAAATGTCATGCCAAATATTGGCTCATTTTGGATTTCATGAGAGCTACACATTCCAAAAAAGTTGGGATGGTAGCAATAAGAGTGTACATATAAGGAACAGCTGGAGGACCAATTTGCAACTTATTAGGTCAATTGGCAACATGATTGGGTATAAAAAGAGCCTCTCAGAGTGGCAGTGTCTCTCAAAAGTCAAGATGGGCAGAGAATCACCAATTCCCCAAATGCTGCGGGCGAAAGATAGTGGAGCAATATCAGAAAGGAGTTTCTCAGAGAAAAATTGCAAAGAGTTTGAAGTTATCATCATCTACAGTGCATAATATCATCCAAAGATTCAGAGAATCTGGAACAATCTCTGTGCGTAAGGGTCAAGGCCGGAAAACCATACCGGATGCCTGTGATCTTTGGGCCCTTAGTCGGCACTGCATCACATACAGGAATGTTACTGTAATGGAAATCACAACATGGGCTCAGGAATACTTCCACAAAACATTGTCAGTGAACACAATCCACCGTGCCATTCGCCGTTGCCGGCTAAAACTCTATAGGTCAAAAAAGAAGCCACATCTAAACATGATCCAGAACCGCAGGCGTTTTCTCTGGGCCAAGGCTCATTTAAAATGGACTGTGGCAAAGTGGAAAACTATTCTGTGGTCAGACGAATCAAAATTTGAAGTTCTTTTTGGAAAACTGGGATGCCATGTCATCCGGACTAAAGAGGACAAGGACAACCCAAGTTATTATCAGCGCTCAGTTCAGAAGCCTGCATCTCTGATGGTATGGGGTTGCATGAGTGCGTGTGGCATGGGCAGCTTACACATCTGGAAAGGCACCATCAATGCTGAAAGGTATATCCAAGTTCTAGAACAACATATGCTCCCATCCAGACGTCGTCTCTTTCAGGGAAGACCTTGCATTTTCCAACATGACAATGCCAGACCACATGCTGCATCAATTACAACATCAGAAGGATCCGGGTACTGAAATTTCCAGCCTGCAGTCCAGATCTTTCACCCATAGAAAACATTTGGCGCATCATAAAGAGGAAGATTCGACAAAGAAGACCTAATACAGTTGAGCAACTAGAAGCCTGTATTAGACAAGAATGGGACAACATTCCTATTCCTAAACATGAGCAACTTGTCTCCTCAGTCCCCAGACGTTTGCAGACTGTTATAAAAAGAAGAGGGGATGCCACACAGTGGTAAACATGGCCTTGTCCCAACTTTTTTGAGATGTGTTGATGCCATGAAATTTCGAATCAACTTATTTTCCCCTCAAATGATACATTTTCTCAGTTTAAATATTTCATCTGTGTTGTATTCTGAATAAAATATTGAAATTTTAAACTTCCACACCATTGCATTCTGTTTTATTCACAATTTGTACAGTGTCCCAACTTTTTTGGAAACTGGTTTGTACATAAAAACAAAAATAAATTAAATATCATAACCAGAAGGGTTGTAACACTTTTCAATGTACTCCTGTTGGAATCACAAAGATTGCACAAAACTGGAGAGTGTATTAGGCCTATTGCCACAACTGTGAGAAGTGATTAATACACAAAAACATATACTGAGTAGTTATGTAAAAACAAACAAACAAAAAAATACAACAGCCCGGATTCCCCTGAGTTTCAGTTCAAAGGAACAATAGGGAATCATAAAAAAAAGAAAAAAAGAAAAGAGAACTGTTTATGAGAGCACTGTCACTGTAGTGGTCTTGCTTTGTCGGTTGAATCTGTTTCCTCTCAAATTGTTTGCTTGCCTACTGAACCTGTGTAACCACAATCCAGCAGCATGTAGACACCTGCTTCCTCTTTCTGTCTTAAAACCAGGTCATGTGTGGTTTAAAAAATCAAGAAACATCTTAAGGGTAAAAAAAAAAAACAGATTCAGGGTGTATAAGAAGAGTTTCTGTCACCAAGTCAAGAGATAATGTAGCCTTTTTTTATATATATAAATATACTTTGCAATAATCACATCCTCTGTATGTAAAAGCACAAGAAGATTTTGTATTATTTTGAAATAAGTATACAAATCCATTAAGGTGTGTAATTTTAGAAGTATTTATGTGGGTTTTATTATGTTAAGTGATAATCTGCACAGACTAATATCTTAATCTGGTTGGATTATATTTTGTGACCTCACTGTCCATGTTTAAGTTTGGATACATAATACAGAGACGTTTCATATTTCATGGAATTACTTTCTGCATGTAGAATATTGTCATCAACTTAAATCACTGGCATTCATATGATAAGTTTAGTAGCCTACATCTCATAACATCTGAAAGCATTTCAGTGTTGTATCGTTTGTTTGGTGACATCAGAGTGTTACATTTCTTCAGCCTGTGTAAATGAGTTGTGTTTTTAAGCAAATAACTCACAATCACATTCTAAAAGAAACAAAGCTTTAAAACGGGGGGGAATCCATAATATGTTTTGAACGTGTAGCCCTGTTTTGAAGACAGGCAGGTCTGTTGTGCGTGTGATTATTATTGTGAAAACTGTATTAAAGTATATCCCTATATCCCATTTCCTTTCTAAATGGATGTTTACAATCAAACACTAGTCAAATCTATAAAAATATATCTATTTTTCTTAAAGATATAGAACAACAGGCACTGTCTGTACCTCAGAGCGCGTCTGAACTTTACATTGAACGCGACGCTTGAACAAATTCTTTGATTGGTCGACTGCCTGCTGACGTCACATTCTAGTCGTAGCCGGGAAAAACGCGACGCGCTAGTTTGTAGCTAGATAGGGGTGTCATCAACACACACGCGCAGATCAGGTTTCACTCACTGGACCGCGTCTTTCACGCAGGCCCGCGGTAACGACAATGGCGTCTGGAAAAATCACACAATTTTCTGGCTTCCTCTAAATATCACCGCTAAAAATGCGCTGCTCGGGGTGTGACGGTGGAAACATGCGTATCTTGTGAGTTGGCTAAAATTAGTCTTTTGGTGGTGAAGCGCGCGCGCGCGTCAGGGCAGCTTTAATAATAACGGATTGAAGATGGCGGAGTTTTCTCCGGTGCTGCCTCCGTTGCGGGATGATGGAGGAGGCGGACGGTATGGACAGCCGCTGTTCCCCAGATCACGGTCCGGTTCGGAGTCGGACAGTGAATTATCGCAGAGTTTGGCCCGCACAAAGACGCGCTCGTACGGCAGCACAGCGAGCGTCACGGCGCCCTTAGGAGAAACATACGTAGAGCACCGGGTAACGGACGGGGATACACTGCAGGGTATAGCGCTCAAATATGGTGTTACGGTGAGTCTCGCATCAATAAAGTCACCCATTTATAAGAAGCCATTTCCTAGTCACCTCCTTGCATACTCAACGTTGTTGTGCATCCTTTTGGAGCATCATATAACGTTACAGGCGCAACATGGAGTGTGTCTCAAAAACTAGTGAGCTGCCTATCTAGACAACATTTATGGGACAGCAATTTTTGGGCCCATGCCGTTACATGTTTCACAACATAGTGAGCTCCCTACATAGGTGTGTGTCATAAAAGCATTCATTCTTTTTTTTTTTTTCCTTTTTTTGTGGCCATCATAGATGTGATGAGGAACGTTACCTGAAAATTAGGGGAAAAAATTTAATGTAAGCGTACAGGTTCAAAACGTCCATTGTTTTAATGTTTTAAAAAGGTTTTTCTTGGTTATACTAATGTTGAGGGAACATTCCATCATGGAAAAATTACTTTTAAATGTTCTATGAACCTTCTGAAAAAGTGGTAACATTTAACGTTAGATAATCGTCAACTAAACGTTCCATGAACTATGTATACAGTTTTTGTGCTGATGTTTTAATAAAATTTTTAAAGACCAGAACGAACGTTCTAATGTTATTACTTGAAGAGCATTTAAAAACATTTGAGCACTTGAAGATAATTTTTATTTTTGAACAGTCTAGATTGGCTCAAAACCTATTAAGTTGTTAAAGATGTGCAAAACTCCTAAAACACCTATGATGCCAAGGTTAACTGTACGATGGCCATGCAGACATAATGATGCTCAAGATAATTGTGAGAAACCTAATTAAAAGTTCATAATTCCACACATCCAGCAATGACTGAGTGTGTTAAATTTGATTTAAAAGTGGACTAATCCTTTAAGAGAAATTTGGAGATGTAAAAACTGATCAAGTGAAAGTGGGAATTGTCAGGAGTCGCCTAAGGAAATCACAGCCTTCATTATAACCTCGATCTCTAAGCAAATATTTACTCATGTAATTTGATAAGTTACATGAGACACATGCGCATAATCTAGAACAAGCAAACACTTCATGGATATGTTTGTTTAAGACTGTTTCTTGAAAATAGAAGTTCATATTTGATATTTTTTTATATTTGTTCTTGATTTCCACAGATGGAGCAAATTAAACGAGTCAATAAACTATTCAGCAATGACTGTATATTCCTGCGAAACACACTCAATATTCCTGTTAAGTCCGAAAAACGTTCCCTCTTTAACGGACTGTCTCTGGAGTCACCTGACAGTGAGGGAACCACACTGCTAGAGTCGCCGTGTGTGAGTGAGGATGTGGACATCCCATCTCCCCCACCAGAACCGGCCGTCCCGGAGCCTAACACCCGACCCTTGCAGGCTGAGGAGCTGTCTGCTAAAGACTACTTGCACCGGCTGGACTTGCAGATCAAACAGTCCAAACAAGCCGCCCGCAAACTGAAAGAGGATGGTGGGAGGTAAATTAACCTTTGACCTGCATGAGCGTCTCTCTGCCTTATTAAACCGACTGACCTCTTAATTAATGATGAACAGAAGCTCTGTTCCAAACCCTAGGAAGTTGCCTTGCTGTCTGTTGCCTACGTAGACAGTGACCTTATAAGGCCGCATCGTAACTGAAAATTAACACTCTTTATGTGCAATTATGTCTGTAAATGAATTTATTACTTTGTAAATATGCACTAGACAGTGATAGACACACAGGACATGTTCTTCTGTTCAAAGCTAGATAGACCGCAACTGAATGTAACAAAATGCAGGGGTCCTGAGATGACTCTGAATTTAATTTTAAACTGATAATTAGAAGAAAGGATCGTGTGACACTGATGACTGGAGTACTGATGCTGAAAATTCAGCTTTGCCATCATAGGAATAAATTACATTTTAAAATATATTCAAATAGAAAAGCTGTTTTAAGTTGTAGTAATATTTAAAAATATTACTGATTTTATTGTATATTTATCAAATACGAGCATAAAAGACTTACTGACCCCTAAACTTTGAACTTTACCTCCAATGTAGCCATCAAAAGATTTCAGTAGTTTGACATGAGCATGTTGCTAAGTGAAAGATGCCATATTCTAATAATCACACCGGTCAAAAGTTTGGAAACATTACTATTTTTAATTTTTTGAAAGAAGTCTCTTATGCTCATCGAGCCTGTATTTATTTGATAAAACATACAGAAAAACAGTAATATTGCGGAATATTACAATTTAAAAGAATGGTTTTCTATTTTAATATACTTTATAATATAATTTATTTCTGTGATGCAGAGCTGCATTGTCAGCATCATTATTCCAGTCTTCAGTGTCACATGATCCTTCAGAAATCATCCTAATGTTGATTTATTATCAATGTTGGAAACAGTTGTTCTGCTTAATATAATATAATAAAATATAATATAATATAACCAGTGATACTTTTTTTCAGGATTCTTTGATGAATAAAAAGTAAAAAACAAAAACAAAAAAAAAACCAGCATTTATTTAAAATATAAATATTTTGTCACAATATACACTACCGTTCAAAAGTTTTGGGGTCAGTATTTTTTATTTTTTTTGAAAGAAATTAATTATTTTATTTAGTAAGTGATAGTGAATATTTAAATAGTTTGAAAAGATTTCTATTTTGAATAAATGCTGTTCTTTTTAACTTTTTATTCATCGATCAATCCTGAAAAAAGTATCACAGGATCAAAAAAAAAGGATGCTGAAGGATCATGTGACACTAGAAACTGGTGTCAGTAATGGCTGATGAAAATTCAGCTTTGCATCACAGAAATGCATTATATTTTAAAGTATATTAAAATAGAAAACCATTATTTAAACTGTAATATTATTTCACAATATTACTGTTTTTTTTTCTGTATTTTTTTTTTAATAAAAAACAAAAAAACAAAAAACGCAGACATGATGAGCATAAGAGATTTCTTTCAGAAACATTATAATAAATAGTAATGTTTCCAAACATTTAACCGGCACTGTATGTGATGCAACATAGTCAAAGTCACATATTTAATTATTATAATATTAAGTATTGAATGAATTATATTTATACTATGGGGCTGTTGAATGCTTGAATCTGATTGGTTGACCAACTTTCTAAGTTGTGCAATTATTTATATAATTATAAGGAAACGCACGGCTAAAGTAGTTCTAGACAGGTCTTGACCTCATGCAGTTCAATATATCACTTCGCCAAATGTTTTCAGTTATCTCAATGGGTCTTTAGAGCCTACAACCGCAAAAGAAACAAAACCCACAATGACACCGACCAAGCAAAGAAATATAGTAAACGAGAAAAACGACAAATTATTGTGATGGTTTTTGCCACAAAATACATTTTATTGTGTCCTGAAAGCGCTTTCTCTCTCTTTTAACGTACACACATAGTACGGGCACACACTCGCATAGAAACGTTGGGTCAGTGCTGCTCTGACGAATTAATCAGTAAAATTGTTTAGCAACTTAAAAGATAGATGACTCACCAGTGAGGTAATATCTGCGGTTCTTGAGATAAACTTATAGTTTCGCTATTAGTAGAGACACTGCTGCCGACGCACAGATCAGGTAGGCTAATTCACATATGCTGCTTATTCTCTCTCAACTTTGTTAATAACAGTATAAATGGTATTATTCTGCTATCAAGGCTCAAGCCTTCGTTACTAGTTCTGAAATGACGTTTTGGAATGAAGACTTGGGATGAGAAGTGTAAGAAATTAGTCCCACACACAACAGTGTTTTAAGGACAAAAACCTGAAAATGTCTTGAAATACAACATCAGAACAGTGTCTAGAGGTGTGGTAATTGTAGTATAAGTGTAATAATTGACTCTGGGCCATTAAATTCTTAGAAAATAACGCACACCCGAGGTGGTAATGCGGCCACGACGTGGAGTTAAGGCCTTTGCACACTGAGTCTGAAATTCGCATGCAGAATTTTCGCACGTTAAAAAATAAATTCGACCTCCCGTTATGTCAATCACGTTTGCACACTGCCTCCGAAACTTTCGTCCGTCATTAAAAAATTTTGGATCAGGTTCGATTTTCTGCATTTTTCGCATTCATGGCACGCATTTTGAGGGACGTTTTGACACCATACGTGAACGCCAAAATCCAGAATGCCATGTGACAAGTTGATCCACGTCGTCTACAGCACAAAGCAGTAGCACTGTATGACAAAGAAAGTGCGGAATATGAAGAGACAGAATATAAAGACAGATTGTGCCAGTATCAAAGCATTAAACTGAGCCACTGATATCCTGAAGTAAACTTTGAAACGCTTGGGATAATCAAGCAGCTCCTTGATGAGGTGAACTCTCTTCTCTCTATGCAGTCTCGGGATTGGATGGACCCAATATTTCTTTTTCTTCTATTTCAATAATTCTTTTTTTCTTTTTAAGAAGAGAGAGGACAACTAAATCGTGCTCACTGCTTGAAGACTTAATTTTGTATTGTTTTGCGATTTTTCCGCAACTGATTCATTAATACGCATCGGACTCAGTATGCAAGGTCTCTGTGCGTGATGAATCTTTAGGATCACGAATACAAAAAAACACATGCGAAAATTTCGGAGTCAGTGTGCAAAGGCCTTAACTCCACTTCGTGGCCGCATTACCACCTCAGGTGTGCATTATTTTCTAAGAATTCAACGGTCTGTCGTCAATTATTCCTTATTTATATTCAACATACTGTCAGCTTTGTCCGGCATCTTAGTTTTTTTCTATACTTACCTTGTTGCAATAAATTGCAGGATTGTCTGTAAAGGTTACATGCAGAAATTGGCCAAAAGAAGGTATCTTGAAAGCATAATGTGTGCTTTTTAAAGAAACAGACCTTTTTTTCAATGTTACTGACTCATCAGAGCACCTTTTTGATCAGCAGCAGTAGGAAACTTACTGGAGCAGAGGACTGAGAATAATTGCTGAACTGTCCATCTGTCCATCAGTCTGACATGGTGCAGTTTTTATTTTAGCTGAATAAGTCAGCCAGACTTGTGTCTGCATCTTTTAGTGCATAAGGCAGCAGTGTTTCGAGAGAAGCCTTTTTGTCTTCCCTCCATTTCAGGGCAATGAAATTTCAGTTGTTTGTCATATATTCTTACAATAAACATACACTTGACATGTTTCTCAGAGTGGAACCGGTCAAGTCAGTCCTGTTAAAGACATATCACTGACATGTCTACAGGCGTGAGCTTAATTTATTCACTCAAAGCTGCAATTTGGCACGTCTTTGCTGATGGCGGTAAATTGCAGGTTGTAACCTGTTCAAATGGTAAACTCTGAACTCTGTGAAGCTCCAACAACAGGACGGCTCAATTAATGCGAAAACAATTCTTCTCATCATTTGCTCACTTTCATGTCATTCCAAATATGTATGACTATATGCTTCTGTAGAACAGAAAAGGAGATGTTTTGATTACAGCTTGATGACTATAGCCTGTCAAGGTCCAAAAATGATACAAAAGCACCATGAAAGTAGTTCATAGGAGTCATGAGCTGTATTCCAAGGCTTCTGAACCCATAGCTTTTCAAGAGGACTGACTGAAATTTCAGTATTCAAACCGATGGACATTTGATTCCTCTTGAGGTTCTTTGGGCAGCTTGAACATTCTGGGCATTTGAGTTAGTGTTCAGTGCTTCTCAATCTGCCATGAGACACACAGGCACCAATTGTGTTTGGCGACACAAGGGGTGTCAAATGATGACAATTTTGTTTATTGGGTGAATTATTCCTGGAATTAATTTCCTGTGTAATATGTTCTATAGTTTGATAACTGATGTGTAAAAATATCGAACTGAAAAGCGATTCATGATAATGCTTCCTATGCTGGTGTAAGAGATATGAGTACAATGGCAGAAAACCGCTCAATTAATCATGAAGCTCTGGAAAGGAAGTAACAAACCCTCAGTACACGTGTGCTCAACCGTGTCCTCCACATGCAACGATCAAACAGAAGTGACATTCTGATCAGATCGATGCTGCGACTGAGTCATGGAAATGATCAAAGGCCAGTGCTGATCATCGGCCATTTTCTGCATATGCAGGAACTGTCAATCCAAAACCTCCAATATGGAGATATTTATTGACTGGTAAACATGCTGGTTTCAATGAAAACAAATTTCCTGTGTTTAAACAGTCTGTTTGGGAAATACAGGAAGTCAAAGCGTACACGTAAAAAAAACGAGGCTTTACTCACCCTCATGTTGTTCCAAACATGTATGACCCATTTTCTTTAGTGGAACATAGGTTTTGAAGAATGTTGGTAACTAAACAATTTCGTATATGTACAGCTTTCATTGTATGACAATGGAAGTCAATGGGAAACTAAACTCTATGGTATGCGTGTGTGTGTATTATCTATCTATCTATCTATCTATCTATCTATCTATCTATAAAATATAAAAAAAAATGTCCTTCTTCTATTAGTGTTACAGCTGATTTTTTACAATATTGTTTGTCTGTGTTTAATTTCAGAGAGGAAGACGACCCGACCAACTCAACGTCATCATATCAGGAGATCTGACTGATTCTTCTTCATCCGTTTACCCGCAGCGCTGACAATGACCCATCATCATCTTCATTATTCCATCCCTCTTTTGCCTACTTTTTTTTTACTCTACCATTACCCAAACTGCAACACAGGACCACGGGTCCATCATTGCCTTCTTCAGCAGTATTATAGTGATTTTATTTCTGATTTTTATCATCGTTGTTCCATCTCACATAACCGTAAAGATGCTACAGCTGAGTATGTCTTCTTTAGGAAGCAATAGCCATCCACATCACAAACTTATAACCACAGTCTACGCTCATATGAAATACTGTATCTGCAGTCTGTCCCGTATAACGTATCACAGATAAAAATACTAGGACTCTGTGTGGCTGCCTGCTGATTTTAATTTATTGTTTTTTGTTTTGTTCACCTATAAAAGCTTTATGTGTGGGGTTGAAAGGGATAAATAATGCTGTTTTGGTGTGAATGTTGTGTTTTGTGTGTTGGGGTTTAATAAAAATGTTTTAATGTGCTGTTTGATTTGGGTTATGCAGAATAAATGCTTCTGTAAGATGATCAGAAGAGCTTCCTGTTTCATAGATTGTAGATCTGCAAAAAAGTTTTGGGTTATTACAGTATGGATCTCTAAATTAAAGTTAGTTGCAACCTTTATCTCTAAATAGGCTATTTTTAAAAGAACAAGATACTTGCAATTGTAATAACAGGCTATTGAGGTATTTTTGCATGCGATGAGTGAGCATACGCAGCGATAGGAATTAAACAATAATGTATTCAAAAACAACAACTTGTGCCTACCTTACTGATTCGGCAGGTGGCGGCAAATCGCTGTCTTAATGAATGAGTCATTAAATAATTTAAAGGGGCAGTATGTAAGATTTCCATCCACTAAAGGTCGCTAGAGGCCTATTCAAGACAAAGGCGTAGCTTTATGAGGGCAAGTTTGAGTGCTGAATCTTGGGACGTGGTCTTCACATCACAGCCGGTGGAAACAATCGGGATAGGACTCAGGAAGAAATCATGTTCATGGATGCGATAATTAACATTACTGTAGTATGAAGCAGAGCAGGACTGAGTGTTGTGGGAGCTGAACGAGGACGCTGGAGCGATTACGCAACACACGCCTCACGAGCAGCTGAACTTTTATTATGCCGCCGTCGCTGCTTCCGCTTTTCCGGTCATGAGGTAACGCAGCTCTGTTTATCATATAAGATACATTTGAGTGTGTTAAACATGATGTTATAACTAGTGATGGGCAGATCGAGGCTTCATGAAACACTGAAGCAGTTGAATCAAATGTGCCGTAATGATTCGAGGCTTCGAAACAATCTGACACCCGTCTCCACGGTGACCCCTAGTGGTCAGAGCAGTGCAAATGCAACAAAACTCAGGCCAAACATGCATTAAAAATACACTTTAACAAATGTATTGCAAAAGTTTTATTTAAAGTAAAATAAATTAAATGGAATTAACTAATCATCTAATAAGATTAAATATAGAGTGTCTGTATAATTTGTGTTCTTTTATCAACTTTAAAGGCTTGTTTCTCTGTTCCATGGCTCAAGTTAAACAGGCCAATAAGAGATTAATAACTACCATTATTAATTTTAATTATTCTAATGTATAATTAAACCATGTACAACTGTATAAAACTGATCGGAGATCAGGTAAAACCATAGGGTAAAGCTAGACACTTGTTCAATAGTTCAGTAGGCTCACTTTATCATCGCCCTCTGTTGGTGAACCATTGAAATTTCGAACTGTTTCGAAACAACAGTAATGACGTGATGAAGCCTCGTTTACTAAAATCACGTGACTTTGGCAGTTTGATACACGCTCCGAATCACTGATTCGAAACAAAAAGATTCATGAAGCTTCGGAGCTTCATGAAGCAATGTTTCGAAATCGGCCATCACTAGTTATAACGTTACTCTGTGCTGTGAGACACACTGCAGTAAGCTAGATAGATTTTAGAATATCTCATTAAATGCTGGATGGCTTGTGTTGATAAATGGCAAGTGAGGCCTCTATTTATTTATATTCTTAAATCTATCTAATTTTAGCTTACTGCAGTGTGCAGTGTCTCACAGCAGCCGCCAAGCGAACGCTCAGAGTAACATTTTAACATAATTTTCAACACAGTCAAATGTATCTAATATGATAAACAGCACTGTGTTACCTCGTACGCTTGACCAGAAGAAGCGAAAGCGGCGACTGCGGCATAATAAAAGTTCCACTGCTCTCGAGACGGGTCATGTTCGTTTCTCATTAGCAATCGCTCCAGCGGCCTCGTTCAGCTCCAACATCACTCGCCCTGCTCTGCTTCATACTACAGTAACGTTAATAATCTCATCCATGAATATGATTTCTGCCCGAGTCCTGTCCTGATTCTTTTCCACTGACTGTGAGGTCAAGACAACAATTCCCAAGATTCCACGCTCAAACTCGTGTCATCAAGCTACGCCTTTGTTTTGACCGCTAGTGGTGAAAAATCTACCTATTGTAGCTTTAAACTTTACAGTTAAATTCCTTACTGGAAGATTAATGATTTAAAATGTATCAATTATGTCAATGTCTCATGAATAGTTTTAAATATCTCAGATCTGTTCATTAATTGTGTTCATTTTGAAGTGTGAGAGATGGCAGTTGACAGTAGATGTTTGGTCCGAGTTCATGACAGGAAGCGCTGGGGCCACAGTGGGTTCAGAGAAATGACAGAAATGACTTTGGCAAGAGCCTCAAGGGTGGCTGTCAGGGGAGTGTGTTATGACACTCTTCAATGGAACAGTGCAATATAAAAAAAACTAATTTATTATACATTTTCTTACAAACTTTTTTATTTCTTACAAATTTTCTCATAAATTCTCTTATAAAACATCTTTTAGGCTACATTTTCTTACAAATTTTCACTCATTTCCACTCATGTCTGCCAGCCAAGCTGACAGCGTGGCTGTGACAGGAATTTTTTGCTGATGATCTTCATGTCTTACTCCATGACCTGAAACAAAAACCTAAATTAGCATTATCTGTCTAATGATTATATGACTACATCAAAAAAACAAAAACAAAAAAAACATTTAGCAAATCTTAGAATTAGCCTAATAATTCTCCTCTGTGGCTGCAGGTAAGCAAAAAGTGTAAAAAGATGAGAAAGACATCTGATTATTTGCGTTACACCAGCTCTCTTTGAAGTGATTGGTCTTCGTTGTACGATTTAGAATTCAAATTGTGCCACCTTGTGACAGGCCAGGACTGGTCCAGATGTTCGATCTTATAATGTACAGTATGTGAGCTGTGGGATAATCACTGCACACCATTTCTAACAGGACAATCCCTAGTATCCACACTGTCTGTTCAATTTGTCCTCTGGAAGACAGTACGCTCACAGCAAATCTTAGCGGTATGAATGACCTGCTGCATAACAAGTCCTGCTGTCCTCTCATT
This sequence comes from Chanodichthys erythropterus, assembly GCF_024489055.1. Classification (NCBI taxonomy): domain Eukaryota; kingdom Metazoa; phylum Chordata; class Actinopteri; order Cypriniformes; family Xenocyprididae; genus Chanodichthys; species Chanodichthys erythropterus. The sequence goes on along the minus strand of NC_090227.1, from coordinate 10,361,163 downwards.
GAGGATTCCCACATCCATGAGCTCCAGGCAAGTCCATGCAAGACAAGGGCTGCTCCATGTCCATTATGTAGTTGTCTGTGTCGTCCTGCCAGTCTAGCAGTTTAATTATGAGGAACACTAGAACCATTATTTGTCATCGATGTCTAGCCTATCATGGTTCTTTAAGTAAAATTTAAACAGTAAATTAAACATTTCAAAGAAATGCTAAACATTTTCATTATACAATTCAAATGTAAAGTAGTAGTTGTCAAAAATAACACTGTTTTGAGTAAGAACAGCTAATGTGATTAAGGAACTGTATAAATGAAATCCAACAAATCATCAGTGGTGTAAAGTATTTGAGTAAATGTAAGTAGTTACTGTACTTAAGTATCTTTTTGGCTACTTTGTAGTTGTACTGAGTAGCAAAGATATTTTTACTCTCTACTTGACTACATTTTTCAACAAGTAAATGTACTTTTTACTCCAATACATTTGTAATGAGCAATGCAATTACACATTACATTTTTAATGGCACCGAACTTTTTCTGCAGCAGTTTGTTTCTGCTATAAGCGATATCGCTATCTAAGGGCGTTGGATGTACTATATCTTTTGCACTTTGCCCTTACCTGAGCTTGTCAACAAGGCTAGTTTACATCAATGCGAGTGCATTAGCAGGACGTTGCGAAACCACAAGGGGTTTGATGTAGGAGAGGAGGTCATGACTTCAGCCGCTAATGAGGCTGACACCAGCACATGAAGTGCAAGTAGACTTTGACTAGTTAATTTTACTTAACATTATTTTATTTATCCGCTATATTGACAAGACAAGATATTGGTTTAATAAAATGATCGCCTTTTTGCACACTTGTGCTTAAAGAGTTAGTTCACCCAAAAATGAAAATAATGTCATTTATCACTCACCCTCATGTCGTTCTACAGACCTTTGTTCATCTTCAGAACACAAATTAAGTTATTTTTTGATGAAATCCGATGGCTCAGTGCGGCCTCTATAGACAGCATTGCCACTGAGTTCATGTGGGTTCAGTGGTTCAATCCTAATATTATAAAGCGACGAGAAAAAGTTTTGTGTGCACAATATGATGAGTTTTAAACGATACCCAGACAGCAACATAGTGTGGCCCAGATCCGGCCCACATCTGGTACATGAGGATTTCACAGGGACCAGATGCGGGCCGGATCTGGGCCAACACTATGTTTCTGTCAGAGTATCTAGTGATGGCCGATTTCAAAACACTGCTTGATTCGGATCGCGTGTCAAAATGCCAAACTACTGAAATCACGTGACTTTGGCACTCTGAATCACTGATACTTTGAGTACCTTTCTGGATCTTGAGAAGTTCAATGGCATTGCTGTCTAGAGGCCTCACTGAGCCATCGGATTTCATCAAAAATAATTTAATTTGTGTTCCGAAGATGAACGAAGGTCTTACGGGTGTAGAACGACATGAGGGTGAGTAATTAATGACATTATTTTCATTTTTGGGTGAACTAACTCTTTAACTGAGACTTGAGTATTTGTAGACATTTGTTGTGTCGACCTTGATTTATTGCAATATTGAGGTATTTCCGTTTTATTTTGATTTTAGAAAATAAACATGATTTCTCATCTTACAAATCAATTGTTTCTTATTTTCACTGGCATGTCTCTCAGGTGTTGAGGACTAGTGCATCTTTGAGCCTATACTTTCAGTATGAGTAAAATACTCAAGTCATATTGGAATTTGTGACTTGTAACTTGTAATGAAGTAATTTTCACTGTAAGAAAGGTATCTGTACTTAGTCAAGTATGGTTTTCAGGTACTCTACACCTCTGCAAATCACATGTGACAAATAAAAATGTGAATCTGCCCAACCAAGATAAAACACTGTTGCCCGAATATATCCCAGGCCATTGTGGTTTTATTATGCTCGCTTTTTTCCCCAACAGCTTTACAGCAAAATAATGACGACATTGGAATTTTAGTTTAGAGCTGCTTTATAGTCAAATTGAGTTTGTTGTACACTTGATGAACTTTGCAACACTGACACTGTTACTAAACTGAATTAAAATTCACTGAATAACTGAAATAAATTGAGCTGAATAATGACACTATTGCTACTTTACAGATGAGACTGAATTTGTTGAATTTGTATTTAGAAACATTTCCTGTTTATTATTAAGCTGATTTCAAACAATCTTTATTGTATAGAACGCAACATGCCTATAAGGGAATTTTCTCAGAACTTTGGCTAATGTTCTGGCAAGGTTCTCTCAACGTTATGAACAAACATTATTTTAGATTATTTTAGATATCATAGATTGTTCATTATATATACACCGATCAAGCATAACATTTTGAGCACTGACAGGTGAATAACACTGATTATCTCTTCATCACGGCACCTGTTAGTGGGTGGGATATACGTATTAGGCAGCAAGTGAACATTTTGTCCTCAAAGTTGATGTGTTAGAAGCAGGAAAAATGGGCAAGTGTAAGGATTTGAGTGAGTTTGACAAGGGCCAAAATGTGATGGCTAGACAATTGGGTCAGAGCATCTCCAAAACTGCAGCTCTTGTGGGGTGTTCCCGGTCTGCAGTGGTCAGTATCTATCAAAAGGAAGGAAGGAACAGTGGTGAACCGGCGACAGGGTCATGGGTGGCCAGGGCTCATTGATGCACGTGGGGAGCGAAGGCTGGCCTGTGTGGTCTGATCCAACAGAGGAGCTACCATAGCTCAAATTGCTCAAGAATGTAATGCTGGTTCTGATAGAAAGGTGTCAGAATACACAGAGCATCACAGTTTGTTGCGTATGGGGCTGCACAGCCGCAGACCAGTCAGGGCGCCCATGGTGACCCCTGTCCACCGCCGAAAGCGCCAACAATGGGCACGTGAACATCAGAACTGGACCGCAGAGCAATGGAAGAAGGTGGCCTGGTCTGATGAATCATGTTTTCTTTTACATCACGTGGATGGATGTCCGGGTGCGTGTGCGTCGCTTACCTGGGGATCACTTACGTGGCACCAGAATGCACAATGGGAAGAAGGCAAGCCGGCGGAGGCAGTGTGATGCTTTGGAGGTTCTGGAAAACCTTGGGTGCTGCCATCCATGTGGATGTTACTTTGACACGTACCACCTACCTAAGCATTGTTGCAGACCATGTAGACCCTTTCATGGAAACAGTATTCCCGGGTGGCTGTGGCCTCTTTCAGCAGGATAATGGTTCAGGAATGGTTTGAGGAGCACAACAATGAGTTTGAGGTGATGACTTGGCCTCCAAATTCCCCAGATCTCAATCCAATCGAGCATCTGTGGGATGTGCTAAATAAACAAGTCCAATCCATGGAGGCCCCACCTCGGAACTTACAGGACTTAAAGGATCTGCTGCTAACATCTTGATGCCGGATACCACAGCACACCTTCAGGGTTTAGTGGAGTCCATGCCTTGATGGGTCAGGGCTGTTTTGGCAGCAAAATTGGGACCAACACAATATTAGGAAGGTGTTTATTATATAAACCACAAAACCAAGAGGGACCAACAGTAACAACCCGCACCAGGGCACCGGATACCAGTGTTGCCAAATCCGTGGGAAAACCCACTTTTACATTGTTGTTTTTTTGTCTGCGGGTTGAAGTGACAAACCCATTTTTTTTTTTTTTTAAACAGGAAAACCCCCCCCATAAATGTGATTGTGATTTTTTTTTTTAATAACAATTGAGCTGGTTTTGTTATGCAAACCTAGCAACCATGCCGGATACCTTAGCTTTGGCCCTGATTGCACCCATCAGAACGGTTTAAATGATCTCATTTTTTACAGTCATTGATTTATAGTCCAAGAGGATCAACACCTAGTTACCACAACCACAAGTTACGTATTTAAAGAAAGGCAATGTTTAATAGAGTTTTGGAAAAAATCACAATATGTACATTTAAAAATACTTGATTTTTGTGAATCTATAGCATGTGGAATATACAGAGTCGAACAGTGGAGAAACAAAACCAAGAAAACCAAACATAAGATAGAGAAGGAAGATATAAAGATATAAAGACCGCCCCCTAGAGACTGGGAGAAAAAACAACAACAGAGGAAGAAAGCAATTCACTGACAGTCAAAGCTGATTTTTTGGTTGACTGAAAAACAATAATACAGGTTCGTTTCCTTCATCAAATCAGATTAAAAGAGGAAAGAATGCTATACGCCATACATGAATGAATGTTATATGCTTATAATGCTGTAAAAGTCTATTGCAAAAGAGGTGCAAAAGCTTTATGCAATTCATACCAGAAAATCCACTGAATTTCATTCTTCTAGGTAGCCAATGCTTTTAATCTGTCCTAATAAGAACACTTACAACTCAAATGTTATTTGTGGCTCGTCTAGAACTAGATTGCGTCCTATTGCTGACTGCACTGAGAGAGGATATTGCCTTCAGAAGGAAATACTGTCTGAGTAGCAGACTAAATCTTATTTATTAGGAGTTATAGCATTAGGATCTGTGTTAGTATGCCCGGTCGAAGTATTTAGTTGACTCGCTGTTACACTATTACATGTGAAGCTGGACTGGTTCCTACAGGCTTCCGTAGATTCTCTTGATGACATCACCTTCGTCCTTCTCAAGGATGCCTTTGTCGATGTACGCGTCCACCTGCTGGTCCATGAAGTCCCTCAGCTTAGAGAGGTCGTAATCTTAGAGATGCAAACAGAGAGAAGAACACAGAACCTGATCAGCACAGACACTGACCTACACATGGAGATGGACTTCACTACAGGAACTCAGGAAATGATGCCATTTGTGTGCCCTTAACTTAAGGGGGACCTATTATACCCCTTTTCATAAGATGTAATATAAGTCTCTTGTGTCCCCAGAATGTGTCTGTGAAGTTTCAGCTCAAAATACCTCTCAGATCATTTATTATAACTTGTCAAATCTGCCCCTCTTTAGGTATGAGCAAAAACACAGCATTTCTGTGTGTGTCCCTTTAAATGCAAATGAGCTGCTGCTTCCGGCCCCCTTTCCAGAGGAGGGCGGAGCTTTTACAGCTGGTGTTTCGGTTGCTCAACAACAACAAAGCTGAATCTTTTGTTTTGAATCAGTGGTTCGGAGCATGTATTCAACTGCCAAAGTCACCCCCCCCCCCCCAGTGGTGAACCATTGAAATTTTGAAACAAAGCCTCGTTTACTGAAATCACGTGACTTTGGCAGTTTGATATATGCTCCTAACCACAGATTCGAAACAAAAGAAGCAGAGTTTTGAAATCGCCCATCACTAGATATTGTTGAATAAAGTCGTTATTTCGTTTTTTGGTGCACAAAAAGTTTTCTCGTCGCTTCATAACATTAAGGTTGAACCACTGTAGTCACATGACCTGTTTTAAATAGTCTTTAGTAGCTTTCTGGACATCTGAAAGTGTTAATTATCTTGCTGTCAATGGAGGCCTCACTGAGCCATCGGATTTTATCAAAAATATCTTAATTTGTGTTCCGAAGATGAACAAAGGTCTTATGGGTGTAGAACGACATGAGGGTGAGTAATTAATGACAGAATTTTCAGGTTTGGATGAACTAACCCTTTAAGCTCGTATTTTACTCATTTAAAATCAGTAATTTCTAATATGAATAATATGTAAGGATTATTCAGTTCAACTTGATGGAATTTTACTGTACAACTGAAATTCATAAATTAAAAAAAGTCTAACAAAATTTGAGTGTAGTAATGTTTTAGTTAAGTGTAGTGCTTTAGTAATGTTTTAGTTTTTGCACATTTTTGCACTGAACTTCAGTTTTGTTAACATTTTAGATCTATTGAGGGTGGCACAAAACATCTTTCAGTAGAGAATTGTTATGGGTTATATAAATCTGTGAGTAGGTTGAAATAACGTAATGGTCCATGCTAAATGACATTTGAAAGGCTATAGCCTTGAAAAAGACAAATACTTGAAATGTGTTATTATTTCTGTCTTGTTATTAACGCTGGATGTCAGAGATCACAGTAATGCCTGGGAAAGTAAATATGCATAAATGAACTTAAAAATTCACGTTTTGGCACAGCATGTGTGTGCGATTGTGTTTGAGTACATTGTGTGGGCTGAAAAAGCTGGCCATCAGCAGAACGTGTGTTTGTACATGTTGGTGTGTGTGGGCTCTGGCAAAATTTATAGACCAGTGGTTTCTTCCTACACTGACCATTACAACTGAATAAGACTGGTCAGTCCTCACAGACACTGAACAGAGCAGCGGAGTTTCCTCCAGACCGCTCATGCTTCCTGACTATGTCTGTATCAGCGGCCATAATGACCATGACTCATATTGTATTTAAAAAACACTCACACAAAGTCTTCATGTGTGCATATGACTATCCTGACCCCTGAGTCAAGATGAATGTAAATAGATTTTAATGATGGAATAGAATAGACTATTAAAAAAAAAAAATAAATTGCCCAGTGCATAGGCTTTCTAGCATTAATATGTCAGTTTCACAGAGTCACATTTTGATTGGCACATTTGATAGATTTTAACTTCCTGCGCCACAAATAATGCAGCTATACTGAGTAGGCTAAAGATATTTATAGTTTTCATGTTTAGAGGGTTAGTTAGTTGATTATTTCACTGTATTGTTATTGTTTGGTCACAGGTTGCAGTTCAGGTGGTATAAAAAGTGCTTATTTCATGGACATCAATGAGTCAAGTTTTTAAATGCTAGCCTAGGCAATTTTCCTTTTTGTTTTTAGTAATATTATTCAGTGCTCTGCCATCTGTGTTTGTTCATGTTTCTTTACTACGGGAGCTTGTTTCCGCCAGTGAATAAAAAAAGGTAATGTCGACTTATTATCTCACAATTCTGACTTTTTTTTCTCTGAATTTCTTGATAAAAACTCACAATTCTGACTTTTTTCTCAGAACTGTGCAACAATTGCAAGCTATAAAATCAGAATTGCGATAAAAATGTCGCAATTGCGTGTTATAAAGTCAGAGTTGTGAGATATGAAACTTGCAATTATGTCAGTCTTTTTTCCTAAGAAATACTGAGTTTATATCTCACAATTCTGAGAAAAGAAGTCAGAATTGCGAGATATAAACTCAAAGAAAAAAAGTCATAATTGTGAATAAAAAAATTGCAGAATTGTGAGATATAAACTCGTAATTGTGATAAAAAAACTTAGAATTGTGAGTTTATAGGCCTCTCGCAATATATCTCTATCTATATCTTGCAATTCTGACTTTTTTCTCACAATTCTGACTTTTTTTTTTTCTCTCGAGTTTATATAACGCAATTGTACGGAAGAGGATTAGGGCCAAGCAATAATAAAAAAATAAAAACATCTTGAGACTAAAGTTGTTAAATTTCGAGAAAAAACTCGTTAAATTTCGAGAAAAAAGTCTAAATAAAATGTTGAATAAACTCATTAAATTATGAGAATAAAGTCATTAAATTACGAGAAAAAAGTCGTTAAATTATGAGAACAAATTCGTAATTTAACCAATCTGTTCTCGTAATCTAACGACTTTTTTCCCATAATTTAATGACTATTCTTAACAATTTATCTCAACTTTTTTCTAGAAATGTAACAAAATTTTTCTCATAAATTAATGAATTTGTTCTCATAATTTAACAACTTTTTTCTCGTAATTTAATGACTTTATTCTCAACATTTTATCTTGACTTTTTCCTCGAAATTTAACGATTTTTTTCTCGTAATTTAACGAGTTTATTCTCAACATTTTATCTAGACTTTTTTCTCGAAATGTAACGAGTTTTTTCTCGTAATTTAACGAGTTTATTCTCAACATTTTATCTTGACTTTTTTCTCGAAATGTAACAATTTTTTTCTCGTAATTTAATGTTTATTCTCAACATTTTATCTCGACTTTTTTCTCGAAATGTAACAATTTTTTTCTCGTAATTTAATGTTTATTCTCAACATTTTATCTCGACTTTTTTCTCGAAATGTAACAAGTTTTTTCTCGCAATTTAACGAGTTTATTCTCAACATTTTATCTCGACTTTTTTCTCTAAATTTAACGAGTTTTTTCTCATAATTTAATGACTATTCTTAACAATTTATCTCAACTTTTTTCTAGAAATTTAACAACATTTTTCTCATAATTTAAAGAATTTGTTCTCGTAATTTAACAACTTTTTTCTCGTAATTTAATGACTTTATTCTCAACATTTTATCTTGACTTTTTTCTCGAAATTTAACGAGTTTTTTCTCGTAATTTAACGAGTTTATTCTCAACATTTTATCTCGACTTTTTTCTCGAAATTTAACAAGTTTTTTCTCGTAATTTAATGAGTTTATTCTCAACATTTTATCTTGACTTTTTTCTCGAAATTTAACGAGTTTTTTTTTCAAAATTTAACAACTTTAATCTCGAGATGGTTTTATTTTTTTATTATTGCTTGGCCCTAATCCTCTTCCGTACAATTGCAAGAAAAAAAGTCAGAATTGTGAGATAAAAAGTCACAATTATCTTTTATTTATTTTTTTTATTCTGTGGTGGAAACAAGCTTCCATACATTACGATCGATATGTGAATGGGCCACATACGTTTTTCAAGCTGAGGATACTTTGTTTTACGTCATCGCCCCCTTTTGTTACTTCATACCCCAAACATTTGAACAGTACAGCAAAATAATCAGAACATTTTCAACTAAAAATGGGAAACTTTTTATGCATTTGGCCATTGATTTACATGACAACAGCATTTGAGGTCCTGAAAATTCAAGCTTTTGAAATTGGGTTTCAAAGTGCAAGTTTTTGAAAATTGTACTGTTATCGTCTCCATGTAAACAACAATAACTCAAATTTGTGAAAATGGTGACGTCATGTGCATGTGTATTACATGTTCAGTCTATAGGCGTGTAGTGTTGTTTGACATCGCCAACTATTGGCCTGGCATACATAATACAGCGTTTTTAGTTGTTTTCGTGGATCCTTGTGAACGTGGATCATTTTGAAAAAAATTTCAGTTTTTAGTAGCCTACATCATTGTTGTGAAAACAATAAACTCTAATTTAGGATGATATTTTTGTTTTCGTTGTAATGTTTAATTTAAGATCTGTTTTTGTTCTGGGTTTAAAATGGATGCATCAGACAACTTTACAGCTCAAATAACTAAATGCTTTGAAAGACTTATTATTAGAGCTTTAAAACTATGAGCTACTATGAGCATTACTGTAATTGCGCTGTAGTGTGAGTTTATCGGTTCGAAGAACTGAACAAAAGGTTCTGAAGAGAAACTGAACTAACAGAAAAAAGTAGCAACCCACATTCTTTACATGCAAAACATTCTTCCTCTCTATTTCTTTTTTTTCCTCTGTCTTTGTCAAACATGCCTTACTTACAATCATTCTCCAGATTCCCATGCAATGCATGACACTGTTAATTTACTTTCCCTTAGAATCAATGGACAAAGACCTCAGGCACACACATTAGTAAAGCCCTTCAGCCTTTCTTGTTCCATTAAGGGATTTCGGCAGCTTTGTTTCCAGGTGGACCGAAAAAAAAAAAAAAAACACAGTCTACCGGATATCCTGTAGAATTCAACCTATCAAATGACGACTTCAAAACTCCTGAATTGTTTCCAATTGTGTGTGCATCAGACGTTCAGCCAACGGTCAGGGCGACGTCTGAAACTGATGGTGTGTCACAATTTGCATACTATCCGTACTAAATAGTATAAAAAAATTAGAATTAGTGCGTCCCAAATCGTAGTATGTTGAAATGAGTATTGCAAAGATACCCGGATGGTCTACTTTTCCCGGTTGGAATCTGAAGTGTAGATTCATGCGCACTCTAATGGCTAATATTGCCCACAACCCATTGTGCGTTGGATGAGGATTCGATTAGAACTACAAACATGAATAAAAAGTGTTAAAAAACTACAAACTTGACGGGTGTGCGAGTATGACGGTTAAACAGAGCAGTATTGTTACGTTAAAGGGGTTTCAGTGACTAATAATCAGTATCTAACCTGACGAAAGATATTTATTCAATGTTATTCACATTATTTTTCATCTGCAACAGAACTGTGAACTTTTATAACGATGCGTTTGGTCATTAACTTTTAAATGCATCATTATGCAAACATGAGGAGAGTTACCGTGCTACTACATTTTTCCCTACATAAATTTCATTACCATACTTAAAATTTCATTCTTCTTAAAACTGCTGTCTGCGATTTTTGGCCCTCTAGCGGTTAATAAACAGAACTGCATGCATCTTGCGGAGGAACATTCTAGCCGGATCTACTTTTCTCTGTGTATGTCTATGGTGAGTCACGCAGTTACTGTGATACTCTGCGGCGAGTTCTACCAGTCTGGTCTGAAATAGTCTGAATATAAACACTTATTATAAGTGTACCATAATGATTCAGGATAAGACAAAAACATGGTTTGGAAAATGGATTCATGTTGTATATTCTCATGATATATTTTCTGTACATTTTTAACAGAAAAAAGTTGCGGACTGCAGCTTTAATGTATTAAATTAAGGTAGTGTTTATACATCATTGAATTATTGGTTTTACTATCTTTAATTTATTCTGATTTAAATAAATAATAATAATAAAAAATACAGCAGTGAGTATGAGAGATAAAAATATGCTTCATTTGCTTTATGCAGAAAAATTGTTCTCTTTTCTTTTGTGATGAATATGACCTGGACATGATTCACCCGTCTAGACGATAACATGCTGCTTCTAATGAATCTGTTTGGAATATGAACAATAGAACAACAGTTCTCATCTCAAAACACTCTCTTATTTTCTGAGCTGAACAGATGATGCCTAAAGAACACAGACAGTCGCTCAGTCTCATGCTGGCAGGTATAAAGAGAGGAATACACAGATCTTTTGTCCAAAACACAGCAGACTTACAGCGCTGTAACAGAGCCAAGCTCATCAAACCTACGCATATTCATGAGCGCTCTCACCCACGCTTATTTTAATTGCAAATTAAGGGGAGAAAAAGAGTCTTTAATTTGACTGTTCTTCTCCATGTTTCTATGTAACCTTGGATTAGGGGTAACACTTTTGACAGCTCTAAGAGGGAGAAAAGGCTGTTTAGCAGTTAAACAGATTACCAGAATGTTCACTAGCAGTACAGGATATGTAGTTCTGTCATGACAACTCTCGGGATATTGGTTTGTAATAGACATTGGCATGGGAATGTTAATGTATTTGGTTTTAGCGGAATAGCTCTGCTACGCTGCTGCCGCTGCAGAGCAAGTACCGAGATTGCTACTACCAAAACATTCACAGACATTGCTGCTGCTGCACATGTAACATAGCAGATCTATACAGGTGGAGCTAGGGAAGGTGGAGGGTTTCTGAAAGTGTGCTGCATACTGCTAACAGAAAACACTGTTAGAGTTTCATGCTAGAAATATATAATAGTGTCATTATGTAATTTTCCAAAAAAAGACATCTTTAAATTGCATTATGCATTACACTAATTTAACCACTGTCTAATTAGAATGTAGAAATCGATTTCTGCCCTAATGCAGTTTAATCTGAATAATATTACAAACAAAATGGACAGAGTATGTGCATTAAAGGGTTAGTTCACCCAAAAATGAAAATTCTGTCATTAATTACTCACCCTCATGTCGTTCTACACCCATAAGACCTTTGTTCATCTTCAGAAAAACAAATTAAGATATTTTTGATAAAATCCGATGGCTCGTGAGGCCTGCTTTGAGAGCAAGTAACAAAAAAACAAATAACAAAAAAAATAATGACTTTATTCAACAATATCTTGTGATGGGCAATTTCAAAACACTGCTTCATGAAGCTTCGAAGCTTTACTAATCTTTTGTTTTCAATCAGTGGTTTCGTAGCGTGTATCAAGCGGCCAAAGTCACGTGAACCATTGAAATTTCGAAGCACTTATGACGTAACAAAACCTCGTTTACTGAAATCACGTGACTTTGGCAGTTTGAGATCGTTTGATACATGCTCCGAACTACTGATTCAAAACAAAAGATTCGTAAAGCTTTAAAAATCGCACTTCACTAGATATTGTTGATGTTATTTTGTTTTTTTGGTGCACAAAAAGTATTCTTGTTGCTTCATAACATTAAGGTTGAACCACTGTAGTCACATTAGCGTTGTCAAAAGTACCGGTACTTCGGTACCAAGTCGGTACTGAAATTTTGAAAATGTGACGATACCAGCATTTCTGTAGTACCGGTAGTACTGAGAATCCGGGTATATTCGGTACCCACTGATAGGGCTGTGCCAGTATTTACTTTAATATGACACGAGTGAAGCACAAAGCTTTGTTTACAGAAGAAATAATAGTTTAGCAATTAAATGTGACATCGCAGCCATGGAAACATTTTGGTTTATGCCGAATGAGAGAGGTCGGAGAGTCCATACATTTAAGCTTCGTATTCTGTTTTCCGAATCGAGATCTGGTCACCTGATTAGCAGAGAATTTAACAATATTCCATTAGTTATTCCACTGAACATCTGTTTCTTTTCTGGTAAAGTAGGTTTTGAGCTGGTTTATGCTGGTCCAGGACCAGCTTAGGACTAGCATGGAACAGCAGGACCAGTTTAGGACCACCATTTGACCAGCATACAGCTTCAAAACCTACCTTACCAGCATGTGCTGTTTTTTTCAACAGTACACAATGGATGTTTGAGCATTTATTTATTTATTTTTTATATTTCAAAATGTATTTCATTGAGGTAGCCTATATACACACACAAACACACACATTCCAAATCATATTTAATATTTTTAAAATAGGCTATATAAAATAGTAAAATAGTTCCAACAGATTTTGCTGTGGTACCAAAATTGGTACAGCGAACCGTAAAATTTTCATGGTATCGGTACCAACTACTGGAATTTTGGTACCGGGACAACACTAAGTCACATGAACTGTTTTAAAATGTAGTACCTTTCTGGGTGTTTGAAAGTCTAAATTAACTTGCTGTTATACAGGCCGCACGAGCCAACAGATTTTATCAAAAATATCTTAATTTGTGTTCCGAAGGTGAACGAAGGTCTTACAGGTGTGGAACGACATAAGGGTGAGTAATTAATGACAATGTTAATTTTTGGGTGAACTAACCCTTTAAACATTCAAACAAAAGGCACTCCACATATCCTGCTGGCTTGAGTCATGATTAAATGAAGAGCAAGTACAGCACATTCTCTGTCCATTTCAGCAGCTGTAAAATATGTAGTATTTGATGAACATTTACCTTCTTTGTTGCCTTCCTTGTTGTGTTTTTTCAGCCATTCAATGTTCTTCCTGATTGCATCAAGATAACTCTCAGATTTCCCAGGATGACCTGATAGACAGAAATTACTATTATTATTATGTCCCATAATCACCAGAAAAACAGCCACAAAGTGATGATTCATATCTTCCTCTGAGCAAGGTTAGAAATTTACTCAATTATCAGCCCATTTTCACATGTATGACACTGACAATCCTGATTTCAAGGTTGGAATTTTGGCCAGTGACAGAAGAAAATGAAAACATTCTTCTTCCTGTCCTTTTTGCTTGTTTAAATTATTATATCTTGTCTGCCTTGTTCAATATTTTGCAAGAGAATATAGAGATGAATTAATGGTGCTTTTAGAATAGACATATTTTTGCAGTCATCCAATACAAATTTGTACACAGATCATGTTATAAAAGAGTTTCCATAGCAACAAATAATTTCCGTCAGTTCTGAGCTGTCATCTCATAAATGTGGTAATTCTGACATTAAAGCAGCATTAATGTATAATGGGTGTGCTCTAAATGGTTCTTGGGTAATAAACAATAATGATTATTACAGCTTTTAACAATAATGTTTTCAAGGAATCAATAAAAGTCTCCCTTACCATTGCCTCATAATTTCATTCATTACTGTCAGTTCACTCTGAGTGTTACAGCGATGCCCTCAATCTGTTGGGCTGCTGCAGTCTCCCTATGGGACTGAATCTCTCTCTCTGTATCTCTATAACACACATACTGCAGTCTGGCAGTATGTTTCCTGTGGAATTGCAGGCTAGTTTTGTATTTAATACAGGCTTATCAGTATATCTGCTAGCCTGCAGAGAGCCCAGTTAAACAGCTCAATTACACCAGCAGAACCTGAGAGGCTTTTAATATGATCCGAAAACATAAAACATGCTGGTGAAGATGATATAGGATCCTTGCATATACTCACTGATCTCTGCAGCAGTCTGGATGTCTTTGGTTGAGTCTTTTAGCGATTCATACTCCTTCTGCATTTTGGCAGCTTCTGTTTTGGTGTTGTCATCATCATCCGATGCTTTTCCTGGAACGAAGGGGGGGAAAAGAGTATAGTGATGCCAAAGTATTCCTGAGCAGAATCTGCAGTGAATGACTTTGCAGTGTTGTGACCTGGGCTGGTTTGAGGTGTGGTGGTAGGTCAGAGTTGGGCAATGATTTACCTGTAGGGGGCGTAATGCTGAGAGGAACCAGAGATTTACCCAGCTTGTTCTTGGTCTGCAGGGCAATCATTGCATCCAGATTTTCTGTGTGGAAAACATAATATTTATAAATACCGTGATGATGTTGTAAGCATTTTGTAGACTGTATTTTTCCGGTAACATGCTACAATAAGGTCCAATTGACCCTTCACAAAGACCCGCCCCCCTTAGTTACTGTTGCTTTGTCCGACAAGCCATGGCGCTGTCACGTCACACAGAGTGAAAAATACATCATGGAGCAAAGAGGACACTGACAACACGTTGACAGACAAGACAGCGCAGGTTACTTATGATATTAAACAAAGTCCCAGCTTTCAAATTGTGTAATTTTTTAAAAAAATTTGAACAATAAAAAACGTTTTGTGGCTCTTTAATGTGTCATGACATTGTCACGCCTGTGTCACGCCTCAGCTCAAGCGGCTCGTGAACCGATAATTTCTTCCTACTAGTTAATTTATAGCATCAAATAAACAAAAATGAACATGAGAAGGAATGTTGTTTCAAACGCGGAAAGACGTCAGTATACACCTTTTTTCAAGTTCAAGTCCACCGAGGTTAATCTTCTAACTCCTGACTGCTTTGTCAGACAAAATGGCGGATTCGTTATGATTGGTTAGATTGCTTATCAATCAAACTCCCGGCGAAGGGTCAATTACACAGTGTACAACTTTTCATTGTTAGGTGATGTTAAAGTCCATTAAATATAATATTAACAGATACAACTTGATTTGAGTAAATTTTAGTAAATGTTGAAATTAAGATTAACTAAGATTAATAAATATATTTGACATGGTTAGTTCATGTTAACAAATGAAACCTTATTGTAAAGAGTTAACAATTTTTATAACTGTATAATATTAATGGTAACACTATATTTCAATTTGTCCACTTTAGACATTCTAACTATAAGTAATTTTGCAACTCCATGTTAACTAGCTCTCATTAGAGTATTAGTGGACTGTAGTAGACTACTGTACTAGGTTTTTTTTCTTTTTTTCTTTTTTGAGTAAAGAGTGAACAAATGTTCAAAGGAAATTCTGGAAATGCTACTGTACCCATAAAAAAATTTCTTAATTTTTGTCAATCAAACATCTACTTTCAAAATAAAAATTACAGTAAAATTACATGCATTGTCTTTTTAGAGAATAAAAAATACAGCTTTCACCACATATGGTACTTGCAGTTAACCAACGGACATTATTAGCGAACGTTATTTTTACGGTACATTTTTTCTTTTTTATATTATGATTAATTGTAACACATTCAAAAATAATAAACAGAACACTTTAGTCAAAGTCAGTAAACAAGTAAATGTCTATTTGTTCTTTCTCAGAGGTCAAAGACTGTATGTTTTTTAACTGATCAGAATTATATTTGACAACTGAGAGCTGCTTCCAACAGTCAGATGTGCGTGTGCCCTGCTCATTATGTGTCCTGTACACACTTTTGTGTCTTGGAACTGTTTGTCATAGACAAACACATACATTAGGGCATAATGATAAGAGCCTCATCTCATGTTTAAACCACAGCAGATCAATAACCAGCTGTATCCTGGCAACACTCCCTGCCATTCCATTTGATCTTTACAGCACTGTCATCCTGTGGCGCAGGTTGCCAGAGTAACCCCATTATTACGCAATGGAGAATTCCAAATTGTTATCTGTGTTCTATCAGAACGACCGCGACCATCTCGTTAGAGAAACGCACTGAATTAATTACACGGAATGAAAGAGAGAGAGAGAACAAAAGAGAGAACACTGGATGAATGAAACCGGATGCTGCTTGCTTGAGCAGATGTCTTGAACATATAAGGGCATGAGATGTAGCGCACGTTGTTTGTGTCCAATCAAAACACCACTGGTCAGTTATGATTGGTTACAAAGTTAAAACATTTTGGAATCATTGCAAAGTTAATAAAATACAAATGCAAATTCATTCAAATTATTTTTTGTGCACACTATTTCTTTTCAAAATCCTGGAATCCAGTTTAACCAGACACTATATTTATTTAACCTTTTGCTGTTGGAGTAAATGGAAATGTAAAAATAATGACAATGAATTCTCTGGTCACTCATTTACCTCTACTTGAACTAGCTATAATTTTCTTCTGTTCGATTAGGCCTTATTTACAAAACTGTGAAGGTGACATGAAGGTAGAATGTTGATATTCTGTCTTTACTCATATACAGACACAGACTGACGTTCTGCATTCATTATTGATATGTGTGTCACCTGACCCACAGGCAACACAACCGGATCAATCCATCCTTAACAAAAGGGACTTAATACTGTATATTAGCTCAGATCCAATGCCAATCAAACAAATGCATATGAGTCATATAAATGACAGGGAAAATTTTCCCCTTAAAATTAATTATTAAAAATCTGCCATTAAAAATATTGAATGTGTACTCTAATCTTAAAGGGTGTTCACCCAAAAAAATGAAAATGAGTCATTAATTACTCACTTTCATGTTGTTCCAAACCTGTAAGACTTTTGTTCATCTTCAGAATACAAATGAAGATATTTTTAATACAATCTGAGAGATTTCTGTCCCTCAACTGACAGTCCACGCAACTACCATTTTGACACTACAAAAAATTAATAAAGAGATTAACATATTTAATTTAGGCTTTTAAACGCACACATCAAATATGGTAAATGGAAGCTCAAGCATGCTTGCTTGACGTGCGAGAACCAATGAGGTTCATTCTCGTGTGTTTAAGCTTCCATAATAACCAGTGAGGTTTGTTCTCTCATGTACGGTTGAGCTTCTGTTTTTGTTCGCTGATCAATGTTTATATGCGAATAAAAGCCTAAATTCAATCTGTTCATCATATAAAGCAATTCAGTCAATATTTGGACTTTACCACTCTATTCTTTATGTGCTTTCTGAAGCCTCAACGTGGTAGTTGCATGGACTGTCAATGGAGAGACAGAAATCTCTCAGATTTCATTAAAAATATATTCATTTGTGTTCCGATAATGAATGAAAGTACTAGAGTATTAAGTATTAAAAGATATTTAAAAGTATTAAAAATTGTACTTGCAGATAATATATTTGTAATTAAATAAACGGACAATTAAGTGTAGACTTTTCATGACTCTTTCGCAACACTTAAAAAGTAAACTTTGTAATAATGTTTTAATAATCTTTTGTCATACTTTGTTGACTAACATACTAAAGCATATAAAGTACTTATATTTTAAATGTAGTGTTATTCAATACTACATTTTAAGGTAATATATTTAAATGTTCTAAATTGCAACTTCATCACTACAGATGTGTAGTTACAAATATCAATAAAAATTACATATAAATAAAGTATGTTTTAGTTTACCATAAATGCTTGTCAGTACATTCGGTAGTACACTTTAACCATATTTCAAAGACAATACAAAGATAATAATTTTGAAATTACAAATAACTTAAGCATGTCAAAAAGTGCTCTAACAGTGTTTAACATAAATTTAAACTATAATACATTTTTATTTAATACTTTTATTTAATTTATGTATTGTCCAAAAACATTACATTTAGTTTGTTCAGTATATTCTTTTAAAATACATTATTTACAGTACATAATCACTACTGTATGTTAAAGTGTACTTATTTTTCACAAGGGTTGACATCGGAATCACTTTTAGCAATGGTTGATTAGCCCAACCAGCTTAAGATATTTAATAAGATATTTATTAGTACAACGAAAGCAGATTTGGTGCTAAAAACTTTACTTGTATACAGTCATCATCAGTGGTCTCAAACTCAGCTCCTGGAGGGCCACTGTCCTGCAGAGTTTAGCTCCAACCCTTATTAAATACACCTGATCCAGCTAATCAAGGTCTTCAGGACTCCTAGAATCTTCCATGTTCACTCAACTTATCTTTTTGAGTTATCTTTTTGCACTGACTCAGTTACTCAGTTTCATTAAGATATTCCAATTAAATTTTATTCAAATAACCAAATTTGTCAAAGATATCATTTGAAAGATAACTCAAAAAGTTCATTTGATGAACTGGATCAGGTGTGTTTAATTAGGGTTGGAGCTAAACTCTGCAGGGCACTGGCCCTCCAGGAACTGAGTTTGAAACCATTGCAGTAAATGTTTGTTGAGTGGTTGTTGTGGTTGTCATTAGTGGAGGAAACACAAGTAGCAATTAAGATTCATGAGCTAAGCCTTCATCTTTTCATCATGTCATAAACTTCACCAAACGCACAAGTAATTCCACCAACAATGTCCCCATCATTTTTTAAAAGAAAGTGCCGTCCATGCTGTTGTATAACTGTAGACACAGCAAACACTGATACGACATCAGCAATAATCTGCTTCAACTATCTGCTCTATATTTGATTTGATTGAGGAAAAACAATAAACATTAGAAGCAAGTCAAAATACAGCTGCTTGTCTCTCTTTCAGGCTGGACAAAGCTTTGTTTCAAGACGCTAATGCACACAAAAGCATTCAGTCACATTAAGCTTATCTCAGGGATTCCTTACTGCCCACACACACATACAGAATGTCCTAACAAGACATGACAAACCGATACAAGTATTTACGGCTATCCTCGCAGAATGAGAAAATACTGTGTAATGTGACGCAATAACAGCCAGTCAGAATATATTAGTTTAACACTGCTAAAGTAAAGCAGACAAAATATTTTATGATTTCTATTGAAGAGACAGTGTTGTCACATTGTGCTTGGTTAGGACACAGTACAAAATGAGGGTACACACTTGCAAAAAAAATGAACCAGGGATATTGCAACACTAAGTATGGAGGCTTTAAAAAAGCCTTTCAGTTAAAAAAAAATGTGTTGCTCACATACACATGAACTAGATCAATATGAAATGGTTTAGCCTAATTTGACCTAACAAAGGTCAAATTAGTTACTTAACTAAACTGAAAAATATAGGCATATAAGACAAACATATAAGCCAGGATTAGGCCTTAGTTCAATTAGGACATTTAAGTAGCTTTTATAAACATGCCTTATATATAAATAAATATAAAAAAAAACACTACTGGTGTGCATCTTGAGACAAAACAATGGCACTGACATATTTTAAGATATGTCAGAGCAAGTTGCTTTCAGTTAAAACAGCTCAAACATGCATTTTAGTCTGGGACTAGGCTTAAGGCCCTGATATACTTCAAACGAAATTGAAGAATGAACTGATGTGACATCATTTAGAACAAAATTAGGCCAAAACGAAGTTTGTTTTGGGAGTTCGAAATAGCTTGCCAAAGCGAACTCCCAGGAAAAGTTCGCTCCAGCTGCAAAACACCTTCGTACTATGAAGGCTCTGCCTTCATTCACGTGGAACTCTTCTCTGACTCATTTCATCTGTTGAGTTCATTAAAGTAAGATCTCCGCGGGTGAAAACATGAACACTCTGGATAGCCACTTTATAGTCAAGGCTGCCAACTCTCATGCATTCAGCGTGAGACTCACGCAATTGACCCAATTCTCATGCTCTCACGCCACACCCCCATATTCTCACGCAGAGCCGTGCAGCAGTGAGGAAAAAAAATCGCGCCGCATGATCTCGCAAAGCAACGCCCAGACAGACAGTGTAGTGAGTTTTTTTGTGACAATTGTGAGGGAAATGCACAATTTATTCCCATAAACAGTGCAGTTAGCCGTTCTCCTTACCATCTGCAGCGTGTGAATTGTGAACGCAGGCAGGTCAGTGAGTTACTGTCTCTGTCCAGTTTAGGCTAATAAACTAATAGGCCTATGCTATTATATAGTTTATATGGAATTAAGTTACACAGATACCAAATACTTTGACAATCAATATATACTTAATACACTTCTGCTAATGCAAGGATTTTGTGTTTGTATTTTTTTTCACACCAAACCACGCCCCTCCATAAGCCCCGCCCCCCAAAATCTCACTCTAAGCTAAAATCAAAAGTTTGCAGCCCTGTAATAGTACAAAATGAAATTGTGCTTCTGATTAAATGAGGCACTGACACTGTTTTTCATGTTTGATACTGTAAATCTGCTTGCTTTTAAGCAATTAATTGAATAAAACGTGACGTGACTTTACTGGAGTGCTAATTTGCAGAGCTTGTGCTAACATACACATATTAATACGATCAGAGGCTTTTCCTTATGCTTTCTATAAAAGATGCTGTTTTTGTTGTTTATTTTGTTACTGAGAGGAAAGCATGCAGCACATATTTAAATATTCATCTAACCGCTGCTCTCAGCAGTGTGGGCGGCGTCAGATGTTCGATAACAGTATATCGTTGCTTACGTATTTCAAATTTTGTTTTACCCCTAAACGAAGAACGAAAAAGAACTTTGCCGTAAGTATATCGCGTCCTTTCAGCCTTGTCTGCGAAACCATGGGATAATAACATGAAGCTTCTTTCAGAAACTACCAAGATGGCCGCCAACTGGACTTCATTATTTACCTTATTTTTCAATGTGAAAGTAAGCTATTTCCTGTAAATGACTTCTGATTCATTAGCTGCTATAGGTAAATAACTAGAAAAATAACAATGTGCAGGTCAAACTATCTGCGCTACTAACCTGTGTGTTTATGATTATGATAATAAATTAATAAATATGATAACAAAAACTGATTTTACAATGATGTCAAGCAGCATAACAGACTGATTATTTTTGTTTTGTTTTGTTTCTTTTTGGGACACCAAAAGCCTTGCACATTCAAATTAAGAATTGGTTCTTCAAAAATGCATCATAAATAAAGTTGACAGAGTATTTTGGTCTTACCCAGATAAGACACTCCTTCTTCAGGTGTGATAGTTCCATATTTGACCATCATCTTCACAAAGTCGATCAAGGTCTTCATGATGGTGATCAGGGTTTCTCTCTCCTCTTTATCTTGCTCTGTAAAGTGAGAGGAGAAGGATGTGATAGATTAAGCGACGAAGCGAAACTTTAATCTGGATTAATGTGGTGTTTGCTGAAGAAGGGGACAGCTGAGACCACAGGAAATGTGTTTAACCAGATGGTGATGTTACAGACCTTATGGCAGTTGATTTACTGAATTGTGTTGTGTTGTAGGGTGTGTTTCATGTTTTGTGTGCGCTGTATTCTGCTATACTCTGGTGTGTTGTATTTTTTTGTACTTTTTTGACCCACGTAAGTAGGACTTAAATACATCTTTATGTAACATAATTATGCACACTTCTTTTTCACAAGGGGTGGTTTGTTTCTGTAATGTTGTGTGTTTTATTTGGTTTGTGTTGTACTGTGTGACACCAAGTGCAACATGTTCCTGGATCAATGTCTTTGTTGTTCCAACATTAGCCAATCAACCAATCAAGATTTGAGGGACAAGTTTACAGTTTATGTCCAGTTTAGGCTTACAATCAGGGTTAGGTGCTTGTACATAGTGTTATTCACCAATCATTTTCCTCTGATTTTATGGATAACTGATGGGTAGGTTTAGGTTTAGGGGTAGAGATAGGGTTAGGACTAAATTTTAGCACAGGAATATTGTTCCAGGATCAACAAAATATAGGACATTTCTTAGGACATTTCCTCTACTGGTGTGTTGCACTCTGTTTTATTGTGTGCATTATGTTATATTGTATGTTGTATTTTGTTGTGTTGTACTATATTTGTGTTGTATTGTTTGTTGTGTTGTCTACCTGAATCAAGGCTCTTGAGGAGTCTGTAGAAGTTGGGGAAGAACTGAAGGTCCTGCAGTCCGTCTTCAGGGTTCAATTCATTTCTGTCATTCCCGTCGCTCTCGGCGTCCCATGAATCATCTGCCCTCACTGTGTCATCTCTGCTCTCCTCTTCCTGTTCTTCATCACCATCATCATCGCCACCAACATTATCACCTTCATCCTCTTCCTCATATCGTCGGCTGGGCCTGTCTTCCTCGTCCTTAAGAGAAGAATGCAAGGGAAACCACAATTTTTAAAAATAAATTCTAGATTAACACATAGTTGGTAGAAACATTACAGGCACATGGTCACGCACTCGCACCATATTGCTCTGTGTGTCTTTAGCTGCATTCACGGGGTACTCCATACTGAGGTCTCCAATCATGTTTTCTTTGGCGTTTTTGGTGATCAGATCCTGCAGGGCTTCTGCAACTTCATATTCCAGCGTCTCTGCCTGACTGTCTGTGATCTGAAGGACAAACAAAAGAACACAACATCTGCTAGAACAAACAATTCACATAGATTATTGTATGACAATCTATTTTCCATGCAATTCAGCTGGATAAACTGGAATATGTTCCCCTAGAGCAATTAATACATTATGTATGATGTTTATTGCATGGTTCATCAATATGGCAGTCATTGGAATCACTGCTCAAGCCACGATTTGAATTACTTACTAGACCCAGCTTGAGCAGTTTAGACACAATTCTGTCAAACACTCCTCTGTCATCCTCTTCATAGATTTTGTTGGCGATTTTCTGGACGATATCCTGAGCTGTTAGTGGAGTCCCATCCAGCTGACGAAAGCTTTCAGGATCATCTGAAACCGAACACAGGAAAATATTTCATATCACTGTTCACATCAAGGATAAAAACCATAAGGATAACTATAACAATAAAGTTTTAATAACCATTCAAATTTTTTGAGATTAAAGACGATAATAATAATGCCCCAGGCAGCCAGTTTCTTACATAACTGTACTGTACTCTCTTTTTCTCACATAATAAACACTCAGTTAAACTTTAATTATTCAATAAACAATTTAATGTTCATTTATTAAATAATCGTTTCAGGTTTATTTCACAATAATTACCGGCGGACTATACCATGATTATTAATAACCTTTCATAAGCTGATATTTTAGAAAGTTTGAATGAGCTAAAGAGAATGCATCCATTTGCTATATTACAGTTGCAAGAAAAAGTATGTGAACCACTTGCAGAATCTGTGAAAATGTGCAAAAGTTTAACAAAATAAGAGAGATCATACAAAATGCATGTTATTTTTTATTTAGTACTGTCCTGAGTAAGATATTTTACATAAAACATGTTTACATATAGTTCACAAGACCAAAAAAAAAATAGCTGAATTTATTAAAATGACCCAGTTCAAAAGTTTGTGAATCATTGACTCTTAAAGGTCCCGTTCTTCGTGATCCCATGTTTCAAACTTTAGTTAGTGTGTAATGTTGTTATTAGAGTATAAATAAAATCTGTAAAATTTTAAAGCTCAAAGTTCAATGCCAAGCGAGATATTTTATTTAACAGAAGTCGCCTACATCGAACGGCCAGTTTGGACTACATCCCTCTACTTCCTTCTTTAATGACGTCACTAAAACAGTTTTTGGACTAACCTCCGCCCACAGGAATACACAAAAAAGGGGGCGTGGTCTTGTTGCGCTCCCACAGAGAAGAGCAAGAGTTGCGTTTGTAGAGTGTGTTTGTCGCCATGTCGTTGAAACTGTGTTATTTTCATCCCGGAGTCCAATCACCTTGTTTGGCCTTCCCAGGGACGCTGTACTTAGAGATCAATGGTTACAATTTATGTTTAACTCGGTTCCCGAAAATTATAATTGTGGTATCCTTACTGCAATAGTCAATGTTGGACTGCAGTGCACATAATGGCCACAAGAGGGGACTATGTTTATGTATATGGCTGTTTTCCGTATGAGGTACTCTTCTGAGTGAGTGCTAATGTTGTACTTTTTCTGTTGCTGCTCGTGGAGATTAAAGAGTTCAGTCACTCGGGAATTATTGTCTTTTGTGTTCATTCGGCACAACACCACAATAATCCACATGTAAAACTATGTGCAGCACACGTTATGGTAAGAGGCGTGACCTTTCCGGGCAAGGTGCGCTAAGCTGCTGTCGAATCACAACACAGGAACCGCTGGCACAATCAGAACTCATTACGTATTTCTGAAGGAGGGACTTCATAGAACAAGGAAGTCATCAGCCCGTTTTTATGACAGTGGAAACAGCGGTATACAGATAAGTAACTTATGTGAAAAATACTGTGTTTTTTTACACGCAAAACATGAACACATGTTATATTGCACACTATAAACACAATCAAAACTTCAAAAAAACACGAAAAACGGGACCTTTAATACTGTGTGTGGTTACCTGGATGATCTACGACTGTGTTTTTGTTGTGTGTTGGTTGTTCATGAGTCCCTTGTTTATTCTGAGCAGTTAAACTGATCTCCAGGTCCCAAAAATTCTTTAGTTTTCCACCATCTTTTGCATATTTGAACCCTTTACAACAGTGACTGAATGATTTTGAGATCCATCTTTTCACACTGAGGACAACTGAGGGACTCAAACCCAACTGTTAAAAAAAGTTCAAACATTCACTGATGCTCCAGAAGGAAACACGATGCATTGAGAGTCGGGGGGTGAACACTTTTGAACAGGATGAAGATGTCCAAATTTTTCTTTTTTCACTTAAATATATATTGTTTTTCATTTAGTACTGCCCTACGGAAGCAACAGAAGATACTTGCATGTTTCCCGGAAGACAAATTAAATACAATTTACCTTGATCATCAAATGTTATTAATGCATCATATTTCCTGATGCATTAATTACTGAAGAAAAAAAACTGAAGGATCTGCAGGACCTGGAGTTTTTTTTTTGAAGAACAGAGCTCAGTTTAACTGCTCAGGACAAATGAGAGACTCATGAACAACCATCACAAAACAAAACAAAAAAAAAGTCGTAGATCATCCAGGTAACCACACACACACAGTATTAAAAATCAGTGGTTCACATACTTATGAATGGGGTTATTTTAATAAATTCAGCTATTTGTTTGTCATGTGGATTATATGTAAACATATTTTATGTAAAATATCTTACTCAGGACAGTACTAAATAAAAAATAACATTTTGTATTATCTCCCATTTTTTGTTAAAATTATTAACATTTTCACAGATTCTGCATGTGGTTCACATACTTTTTCTTGCAACTGTATGTCAAGAAGTGAGAGTGTATCTTTTAGATGATAAATAGCTAATATCTATTAACAAATTCTGGCAATAGATTAGCTTCCATGTCATTTGAATTTGAATTGGTGCTACCTGACTAGAGAAAACAGAAAAAAAGGAAGGAAAATTTCAACACCCATAATCACTACGCATGTGCTGTCCAAGGCCACTTCCAGTCAAGAGTCAAAAACCGCCTTGCTTTAGTAGGAAATACTTCTTAGCAAACTTTTAGTCACAATGATGTTGACTTAATTAACATATACTACTAATATTGTAACAATACAATGCGGGTTGAAAATCAGTGAACCCTATGATAACGTAAGACGAATCCCAATGAAAGTTGCATGGTCCATAGGTTTATTTTTCAATGTGTTGTGTTTGAAACAATGGAATTATTTTAGCAGAAGCCTAAAAAAATAAAAGCTCTTAAAAAGCGAGACTAAGTAGGAGGAGAACGTGTGAATGTTGAAGCTGGAATCTGCCAGAAATTCTTGTCTGTCTGTTGTAATTCCTGTAACCCAGTGAAATCACACAAAAACACCTCCCACTCTGTTATCTGCCATTATCTACCACAGAGATCGACTTACACGCTTCCAGTAAACTCACCATCTGCCTGAAACGTGAAACTGATCAAACATCTGATGCTAATTCTGACAGAGTCAGAGGTCTTAGGTGGTCAGAGTGCCTTTATTAAACGACTGTCATAAGGTACAAATTTAATAAATTAACACATGACTGCTCACATATACAACATCTATTCAGTGCTCGGAAACATGGTCGACCCAGTGTCGGTGAGGTAATAAGAACCACATAGGACAGATACTGTTATTCCTAAACATCAGAATAACTAACAAGTAAAACTCATTCTGAATGAGTTTGAGGCTGTGTTCCGTGGCTAAAGGGCTAAAGCTAACATTACACACGGAGAGATTTATAAAGAATGAAGTTGTGTTTATGCATTATACAGATTGCAAGTGTTTAAAAATGAAAATAGCGACGGCTTTTGTCTCCATGAATACAGTAATAAGCTATTGTAACTTTAACCACATTTAACAGTACATTAGCAACATGCTAACGAAACATTTAGAAAGACAATTCACAAATATCACTAAAAATATCATGATATCATGGATCATGTCAGTTATTATTGCTCCATCTGCCATTTTTCGCTATTGTTCTTGCTTGCTTACCTAGTCTGATGATTCAGCTGTGCACATCCAGACATCCTGCCCTTGTCTAATGCCTTGAACATGGGCTGGCATATGCAAATATTGGGGGCGTACATATTAATGATCCCGACTGTTACGTAACAGTTTGTGTTGAGATTCGCATGTTCTTCGGAGGTCTTTTAAACAAATGAGATTTACATAAGAAGGAGGAAGCGATGGAGTTTGAAACTCAATGTATGTCTTTTTCATGTACTGAACTCTTGTTATTCAACTATGCCAAGGTAAATTCAATTTTTTTATTCTAGGGCACCTTTAACAGTTTGAACAGTACAATTTAGTGTGGATTTTTATGAAATTACAAATCACAATGTAACAATCACAAGAAGTCACAATATAATTGCAGCTTTGCAAAGAGGTTGTTATTGAAGTATGAGGATAAAGTGAAAATCATAAAGTAAAAATTGACTTTAAAAATAAATCACGGATGATTTTGGTGCAAGAAACTTTTAGTAACAATAAGCTGGGGTAAATGTTAAAATTATGACATGACCTCTTTGAGCTATTATGCTAGGTTAAGAAGGCTTTTAATGTGAAGACTATGTTTAGTCTGACTGCCCTGATGTAGGAGACTGTGAGGTTTAATGCTATAAAACATCCAGTACAGCAGCCTGTGGAGGGATAATCCCCTGCCTCTCTCTCTCTCTCTACAAAATACCTCCTGATTGACCTATGGTGTCTGCCACCTGTTCCTGTCTTTAGGATCACATACAGTCACAGCGAGGGATTAGCATTTTCAAAGTGGGAGATAATATGGCTTTTGACAGGTCAAAACAACAACAACAACAAAAATGTTCATAGATATTTTACTTTTTCTTGAGGTTGGCTATTTTACGATTTAGAATGTAAAATTTCCTCACACAAAAGCAATGCTCAAAATGGAATATCCACATAGTAAACACTGCATACTGCCTAAGTATGTGGAAAAAGTAGGTATTATAACTATAAATGGAAATAAATGTGGTTACATTTACATTATTTAACTTCATAAATGTCTTGAATTTTGTTAGTTTGATTAAATAATCAAAATGGGTATAAATAAAATCCCACATTGTATTGTGGGATACACTGTTCCACACAGTGTCCTCTTTGGCAAATTTAGTAGGTCATCCATCTAATCCATGCATATAGAAAATGTGTGTGCAATCAACATACTGTGCACTGTACACATACTGCATAGTATGCTATGCTGAAAAAACTTTGTTAGTATGGTAATTGTAGTTCTTACCTTGGTATTTGTAGTCCATTCCACTTTTAGTAGAGTCATAGTCATCAGCCAGTCTTCTGTTTTTAGTAGAGTCGGCCTCATCAGTACCGTATCGCTCATCCTCAGAATCTGAGATGGGAGTCTCATTGTTTGATTCTTTGGACTTTTCGGCCAGAGACTTGAGGAAGGTGATGTCATCGTCCTCAGAGTTTGATTCTGCTTCAGCTGGTGGTGTTGGCTTGGATTCTGCATGGATGAACAGCAAGCACTTGTGAGCCATTGATCACTATGAAGCACTTTGTCACCATAAGATTATATCTCACCTGTCTTCCTGATGCTGTCAGCTTCTGCAATCTGTTGAAAAAAAATAAAAACAACTCTTGCTTATTTTTATTTTTTTAATCTATTTTTCTTTTGAACTCTATGCATAAAAACGTCTTCTATTGTCATGATTCTAGAAAACAGTAGGCTAAACGTAGATATATTCATCTTTTTCTTTCACATAACATAGTAATTAACAATAAGTTAGTATTTCTGAAATCACACCTGCTGTTCTAACGGCTTCTCCTCAGTCAGCTCTCGGTTGTACATGCTCTTATCTGGATCAGGAAAGAAACATACGCATTCAATAAAGGCAAAGATCACCGATTGCAGAAAGTATTCTTTGCTCAAAACTTAAAATGTATTTTTGTGTTCTGCAGAAGAAAGAAAGTCATACAGGTTTGGAATGACATGAGGGTGAGTAAATTCTTAAAGATTTTCTTTCTTTTTTTTTAGTGGACTATCCTTTTAATACATTGACCAGGAGGAATGATGAAAAGAGAAGATCTGCAGTATCACTACAGAATCAAGCTCAGATTACAATTGATTGGTTATTACATTGTAACTACAATGTAAAGACATTGTAACAACAAATTATTTTTAAAAAAATCTGTGAATTGAGTATGATTTTGATGGAATCAAAACATTCTACATTACAAAAGTTTATTTTTACCCTAAAGTAAAAATATTATTGATATGCATGTTTTTGTTTTTTACTCTGGCTATGGTTGTTGAGATCTTTGATGCATTCAGTTGCAGTCCAAACTGTCCGAGAGAAGCTGCCACCGAATAATCGGATTGCAGGACAAAAGATTAAAGGCCTTTGAAAACACAGAGCTTCCTATGCAATAAATGGTGAAAACAACAACAAAATAAACCATCTAAAACATTTCACCTTATTTCCACATTTATATGGAGTTAGTCAGTAGTAGTAGTAGTTTTTCAATTGCTAATATGTTCAACATAATCCACATTTAGAGCCTATAATTGTACATATTTAAAAATACAATTTAATACAATATGATTGTTGAAAATAAAATAATTTATTTTACTCCATATTTACTCTAAATATCCTTTGAAGTCCAGACATGTGTTTATACATCACGTGGACAGTGTCCTTAATATCAAAATAGCAAAATATTTTCTGATTATTTTATCTATAGCCTGTAGGCTATATTTATCTATAGGCTATTTGTAGCAGTTTTTAGTTTTATTACACGTCATGTATGCATGTTTCGTTCAATCTGAATAATCGTCAAATATTCCATATTGCATAATAGCTACTGGACAGATGCATTGGACTATAGGTTTTTTGGTTATTCAGTAGTCTAACTCACCGTCGGGTCCGGCAGGTGTGGGAAACGCGCTGATCTGCGATATTACAGCAAGGACAACCACAAACCCTGCGCTTTTTGACGCCATCCTTTATCTGGTTTCCGAATTGCCGAGTAGTTTCGAAATGTTTGTTTTCTCTTCTTTATCTGTGTTGTCTTCTGTGAAGATGAACTCGTCGTTGCTTTGGTTTTGTGGAGCGCGCTTGTGTTGGCTGGCTGCCGCGCGCTCTCAGCGCCTCTCTTCTATAAGCGCAAAGGCTTTAGTTCTGCGGGAGCTGTTGAGTCCCTGCAGTGCTGAAACCAGGTCGCTGACTATAATTAACAGAGGATAAGCTGATGGGAGCTCCTCGTGTATAACGGGCCCTGACTCCAGCAGCTCATGGATGGAGGAGGAGGACTGTACGGTCACATCCGCCCATGTGCGTCAGTCTGAAGCACCTGCGTCACGCGCGCATCTCACATTCATTCATGCTGCGGGGCAGTAAACGACCGATGATGAGCGCTATGAAGAGCAGATAACACAGCATGTCTGAAAAGAAGAGATTCATGACAATGCAGATTGAAATGCAAATGAGAGATTTGACCTGCTTTATTTAATCCACCATTATATCGTTTTGAGATGTAGCCTACATGAGTTTGCTGGGAGGGAGAGAGGGAGGGAGGGATAAATAAATAAATAAAACATAATGCTTTTATAGGCAAACTTTAAACTTCACTGCATTTCTCAGGCTATGTTTATTTTGACTGTCAATTTTTGTATAGACACAAGCATTAAAGTTACTGAAAATGTGTTGCCCTGGAAAAAGATACAGTTCATTGAACACACTGACCTTTTATGACACTAAATGTCAAATGGTATCACCATGGGAACCAGCTAAAAATAGACTATTATAGGCTTTTCAGCAAACAAACAATTATGAAAATGAAAAACCAAGAGTGTACAAAAAAATATAAATATAAAAAATATAAAATATTCCAACATATAGTTTTAGAAAGAATTTGTAATAAAGTAACAATGTTTAAATACTTTATAGGACACTTTGCCCTAATAAAAATGTGACATTATCCCCATCTCCTCACATTTATGGAGGAAAAAGCAATGAACACAGTTCATTACGCTCAGTTGTTTACCCAAAAGCTTTTATAAAAATGGGAGATTAGAATTTTAGTTTGAAAGACAGAATTCACTGAAATTATTCTTATTTAAGAAGATAAACTATATAATGCAATGCTAAACAAATCAAACATTTGTTTAATTGGATCTTATTGAGATGTAAACCTTCTGACAATGTCTGACAATAGGATAGTTAAAATCATGAAAAGAAAAAAGGTCGACTGATTTCATTTTTTGTTTGCTTTTGGGTGCATTCTCAGTCATCTTTTTTTCTACAAGCATCAGATATTGGGTTTACATATCATATTGATATATATATATACTAATGATCTGTTAAGCAATATATTATACTAATCTTTGTTATAGAAAGTGTTATTATTTGACATCAGTTAGATTGAGAGGTTGTGAGTTGCTGATGGCACCAGGAGTGTGTTAAACAGCTCATGATTCCCTCTGCAGGACACATGCATGAGCTGCCTGTGTCAACACATACAGGCTGTCAGGTGACATGTGACCTCAAACAGCTTCATCAAATGCACACTTAACGTTTCATGTGTCATGCTGAGAACAATTAACATCCTATAATTGAGCAATTATTGTCATTTTGACAGATTCATGTGAGATACGTACATTATTGTTCAAAGATTGTGCAAAACATCCTTAAATGTAAACTGAAATACGTAATTTTTACTTCACTATTTAATTTTTATTTCATCACTTTATCACTGTTTAGTGAATATATGCCAGGGTAGGCTTATTTCGGGATATATAAAGTCTTGTTAACAAAAATGCTAATGAATTTCCAGAATAAGCTTTTGTGACACATGCACTAATGTAAGCCGTCACAATGGGAACATGCCATTATAGACAGTGTTTCAGATTTCACATCCTGAAAAAAAAAAAAAAAATCCATATCTTAACCAGTTTTGGCTTTCCTAAATGAGTCTTGTGTATTTCACATTCTTTCATATATAGATTAATATAATAGTTTACAACTTTTTACAACTTAATTCCAACATAAACAAAAGCTATATTAGCTATAATATGAAAGTAGAATTTTCAAAAATGTTGTCATCATTTACTCACCCTCAAGTTGTTCCAAACCTGTATAAATTTCTTTGTTCTGCTGTACACAAAGGAAGATATTTGCAAAAATGTCTAACCAAGCAGGTCTCGCCCCCCATGGACTACCACAGTATTTTTTTCCCCCTATGGTAGTCAATGCAAAATCTGCTTGGTTACAAACATTCTTACTTTGTGCACAGCAGAACAAAGAAATATTATAGTAATAATTTTGGGGTGAACTATCCCTTTAAGGAAAAAACTAAAACTGTTTTATTTAGACTAGTTTACTTACTATAAATAAAGACAACTACAAAAATACACAAAAAGTTACTTTAAAAAAGTTATTTAAAAAAACAATATTGTGTTACTCCCTAAAAAGTAAGTAATTGTATTAGTTACTTTTTATAGAAAGTATTTTTTTAGCAATAAAAAAAAATAAATAAATACAAATGTGATGTTTATTGGATCATCGTTGCTCATCAGCAAAGACATTGGTTAATAAAGTAAGATTAAATATAGAAAGTACATTTATTAATCATTTAACAAAATTATTGGAGGTTTACGTAATATTCTGATAAGCACCATGTTTACTCAGCACACACAACGCCTCTGCATTAACTCGCGATTTCTCTGGGGACAACAAGAGAGGAAATGGGAAAACAAAGCAATGTAAAAAATTAACTAAGATATTTTGTTGTAAATTTAATGGGTTATTTCACCCAAAAATGAAAATAATGTAATTAATTACTCACCCTCATGCCGTTCCACACCTCTAAGACCTTCATTCATCTTTGGAACACAAATTAACATATTTTTTGTTGTAATCCGATGGCTCAGCGAGGCAATGGTAGCCTACGTCCTCTCTCAAGATCCATAAAGGTACTTAAAACATATTTAAGTCAGTTCATATGAGTACATTGGTTCTATCTTAATACTATAAAGCGGTGAGAATATTTTTGTCCGCCAAAAAAACAAAAAATTATGACTTTTTAACTATATCTAGTGATGGCCGATTTCAACCCTGCTTCATAAGCTTCGGAGCTTTACGAATCGAATCAGTGAATCGGAGCGCCAAAGTCACGTGATTTCAGCAGTTTGGCGGTTTGATACGCGCTCCGAATCCCTGATTCGACTCAAAAGATTCATAACGCTCTGAAGCAGTGTTCAGCCATCACTAGATATTGTTAAAAAGTCGTTTTTTGGGTTTTTTTTGGCGCACAAAAAATATTCTCGTCGCTTTATAATATTAAGATAGAACAACTGTACTCACATGAACTGTTTTAAATATGTTTTTAGTACCTTTATGGGTCTTGAGAGAGGAAGTAGCCTACCATTGCTGTCTATAGAGGCCTCGCTGAGCCATCGGATTTAATCAAAAATATCTTAATTTGTGTTCCGAAGATGAACGAAGGTTTTACGGGTGTGGAATGATTTGAGGGTGAGTAATAAATGACGTTATTTTCATTTTTGGGTGAACTAACCCTTTAAAAGTTATGTGTTATTCCTTACTTGAAAAAAGTAATCTGATTACGTAACTTATGTTAATGCATTACCCAACACTGGTTATGTCTTTTTCAAATATGCATCATATTTTTCTGTTAAAGGGTTAGTTCACCCAAAAATGAAAATACCCGTTCCACACCCGTAAGACCTTTGTTCATCTTCAGAACGCAAATTGAGATATTTTAGTTGGAATCCGATGGCTCTGTGAGGCCAGCATAGGGAGCAATGACATTTCCTCTCTCAAGATCCATAAAGGTACAAAAAACATATTTAAATCAGTTCATGTGAGTACAGTGGTTCAATATTAATATTATAAAGTGACGAGAATATTTTTGGTGTGCCACAAAAAAATAACAAAATAACGACTTATTTAGTAATGAATCAGCGTGTCGAATCAGCTGTTCGGAGCGCCATAGTCACGTGATTTCAGCAGTTTGGCAGTTTGACATGCGATCCGAATCATGATTCGACACAAAAGATTCATAATGCTCCAAAGCTTCCTGAAGCAGTGTTTTGAAATTGGCTATCACTAAATAAGTCGTTATTTTGTTTTTTTTTGGTGCACCAAAAATATTCTCGTCACTTTATAATATTAATATTGAACCACTGTACTCACATGAACTGATTTAAATATGTTTTTAGTACATTAATGGATCTTGAGAGAGGAAATGTCATTGCTCCCTATGCAAGCCTCACTGAGCCATCAGATTTCAACAAAAATATCTTAATTTGTGTTCCGAAGATTAAGAAAGGTCTTATGGATGTGGAACGGCATGGAGGTGAGTAATAAATGACAGAATTTTCATTTTTGGGTGAACTAGCCCTTTAAGTACTAAAAAACACTAAATATTAATTTTTTTAAAAAAAATAATACATTTAAAATTTTACATTTTAAATTTGTCATTTCTCAATGTCTTTCAACCATTAACAGGATCATTTTTTTTCACCTCTGTGAAACAGTGTGTTTGGTGCATTGTGGGTATAAAACAGTGTTTTTGGGTACTGTGTCTAATTCACCCACCTTAATCATGTCAAGATCTTTCACACACTAAAGCAGATTTTCACAGTTCTCAGAGAAGTAATGTTCCATTTATGTCTTAAATATACTTTCAGTTTTCAATGGCACATTTATAATATTTATTTATACTGATCAAGGCATCACCTCAGATTGATTTCACTCTGCATGTCTTGATATGGCACTGCATGTGTATGTTTGGAGCGGACAGCTCTGTGCCTACTTGTGAAAGTGGGACAGAGGTCAGTGGACTCTTCCCTGTGAGTCGAACACAACAGGCTCTTTGTTCTCTGTCTTCATTAGCACTGCTCCACATGTTCTGCACTGCATCAGTCTCTCAGCCTGTGACACTCATGCATCAGTTTCCACATCATTAGGAAGATAAGGCTTTTCTTGTTTAAGTAATGCAGATTTTAATCATTATCATTACAGCCAGCAAGCTCAGAACTCAATGATGCAGCATTGATAAAACAAAACAAAGTCTTTTCTTTCTTCATTCAATATTTTAGGACAAAAGATGACATAAAATTTCACAAAGATGACTTTGTCAACACAGTGATTTTATA
This sequence comes from Chanodichthys erythropterus, assembly GCF_024489055.1. Lineage (NCBI taxonomy): Eukaryota > Metazoa > Chordata > Actinopteri > Cypriniformes > Xenocyprididae > Chanodichthys > Chanodichthys erythropterus. The sequence continues at coordinate 10,326,436 of NC_090227.1, read as the reverse complement.
AATAAATAAATATATTATATAACAATAATTGTAAGGAAACTGTTAAAAAGACTGCAAATCAAAAGAGATATTAAAAAGATTATTAGAAATAAGCAATTCAAATGAAATAACTATAAAGAGATTTTTGGGGTGTGTTTGTTTTTAGTGTCCAGTAGAGGTCACTGATGTCTTCTCTCTAGAAAGATGGACAGACATTTGAGATAAGTGATTATATGTTCTAACCAGGGATTATGACACATAATACTGAAACACTGTTTTAGACGTTCGGTCTAAAAATAGAAAAAAAATATTTTACTAGACATTTTTACATCTATCAAGACTTGTAAAACCTGCAAGTGTTAGGGAGCAAGCTTCAAGTTGATGGAAAAAGGGGGAAAATGACCTCAAATGTCAGATTTGTCTTGGCAAATATTTGGTGTCAGTCATTCCAATGACAAAACATTCAAAATACATCTGTAAAAATACTGGACTTCAACCTCTTCTTCATTTGTGTTTATGTATGTAGTTGAATGAGTAATGTAAGAACCATATGGAAATTTAAAATAAATCAAATCAAGTGTCAAAACCCTGCAGAAAAAGTCAATAATACGTAAACAGATTTGATTAAATATTTTCAGTGAACGGATTCCAGAATTGAGAAGAATCAAAATCCCCACAACTAGCCGACCTACAACTCTTATCATGGACATTTTACTTGTTTTACTTTTTAGAATATTTACTAATTGTGTTTCCCTTTATCGATATAGTGATATAGTCATACCATTAGTGTATCAGGCTCAGCTAATGTTAGGTCAATAGCATTAATGTATTGAGACTCTTATTATGACATGTTATCTGTATTTATTTTTAGACGGAAGTGTTTTTTCTGTAATTAGAGTAAAGTTCACGGACGATGCTTGACCTGTCAAAATTGAGCTTTAGTGTTTGAGTCGAGCACGTACACTTCAGCATGTTTGCACTGAAGATACTTAGGAGTTTTTCTCCTGCGACGAAAAATGTTTATTTGCGGAGTAAACAGGCGTTTACTGTGACTATGTCTAGGTGAGTGTCATTGAGTTTTATTTATTGTTTTCATCAGCAGTTTCTTCCATATAAATTTCATTTCCTTTAATTTTTTTTTTTTTTTTTTTTTTCACATATTTAACTATCCAATGCATAAATTAATAATTCACAAAAAGGTTCTTTTTACGTCTAAACAACAACGTAATAATTTGAACTAGTAAAGTAGCGTACTTGTTATTTTATATTGTAAGGCAACTTAATTTAACAGGGTTGCCCAAATAACAGGTTTTAACTAGCATTTCGCCAATCGTTAAAATCACTAATCTTATGCAGTTAAGAATATAATCATTCCTGATCCATTTTCACCTAAATTATGTATTTTGAGCAGAAGATCATTTTCAATATTACTTAGGTCACCACTTTTATCAGAATGTTAAATTTATGATATAATAATGAATATATAAAATTATGGAAAAGTAAATCAACTCACGGAGGTTTGGTTGTAACATCACATTCTGAATGGTTAAAAATGTCTTGTTGTCCAACAAAAAAGGTTAATAAAATTGTTAATATGTGCATTTTCAAAAGACAATGGTGTTTCCTATGCATTTTTCGCAGTGAAATTAGAATGCAAATTTTTGAGGAATGTTATATTAACAAAAAAAAAAAAAAAAGTACCAAAAGTAAAAGTATTCTGTATGGACTGTTGTTTTTGTTAAACTACCTTGGAGTACCACATAAATACAATGGAATGTGAAAGTGGTTGAACATATTATTAAATCAGAGCTAAAAAGATGTTTCTAATATGTAATATATTTCTAATATTTATAGCCTGGTCTATTTTAAGGTGTTTATTTGATTCCCAGAATGCAGCATGCGGAGATCCAGCATGGTAAAACAGCAGCTCCTTTTCGACCTGAAACACCCATGGCCAAAACGCTGATGGACATCGGCACCAGACGGATCTTCTCAGAGGAACACGACCTGTTCCGTCAGAATGTGCGGCGGTTCTTTCAAGAGGAAGTTGTTCCATATCACACTCAGTAATTCACTAGTTTGTCTTTGTCGTACCATCTCTTCTTGACATGTAATAGATACAGGATAAAAAATGTGCTGCAGTCTTAAATGTATGCGCATGTACTTGATTATAGGTGGGAGAAGGCTGGTGAGGTCAGCAGAGAGGTTTGGGAAAAGGCTGGAGAACACGGATTGCTGGGAATATTTACGCCTGAGGAGCATGGAGGAATCGGAGGAGACCTCCTGTCCGCTGCTATCATGTGGGAGGAGCAGTGAGTAGCCCCACCCTCACCTGTCTGTCACAGTAGCTCCTCCCTGCCTGTCTGAACCTATAGTAAATTGGGCAAAATTCAGAATTTTAGATAGCTGTTTATAATCAGACTATCAGAAAAAACAGTTCAATAGGTCATGTCAACACTTGATCGGACTGAAAACTGAAACTGGAAATTTCTGCACATGTGCAATGACATGGATGGCATAATGACAGATGATGCACAGAATGAGCTGTTGTTGTTAAATATAGTGTCATAAATATCAGTTCTAAAATTCTCCTTCCTTCCACTCATAATCTGTGAAGTGGTGCAGGACAATGTTCTCTCATCCACAGACGCCTTGTTTTGGGCATGGGAAGGGGCAATTTTAACGCTTAATAAATATAAGCAGCACAACGCAAAGTTTCATGTGCTCATCGTCTCCCAATTAGCACCCCAAATAGATAAATGTTACGTCTGTTTTTTAAAACAAAGAAAAGTCAAAATTATTACCACAAATTTTAATCTTGCCCCCAAAACAACACAAACCTACATATTATATTCCAGAACCTTAAAATAGTAGTATATTTAATAAAATTAAATAATAGATAAGAATATAGAAAGATAAGAATGGGAATATTGAATAATAGATACAAATAAATGTTTACATGGAAGTAAATTTATTAAATATTATTCTTTATAAATATATATTAATTAAACACATTTTTGACATTTTCAAGGATTGATTATTGATATCATGTAATGTTTCTTGAAATACATGTAATCTTCAGGATATGTTTTTGGCTAATTACTTAAAAATACACTTCCAGCAGTCATATGTTATATTTTTAATGTTATGTTTTCTACTTTAATAAATTAAAACTTGAATTGCATTTATGTGTCCTTCATACTGCCTCAATTCAAATTTCAAAAGGATTAGTTCACTTTCAAATGAAAATTAGCCCAAGCTTTACTCACCCTCAAGCCATCCTAGGTGTATATGACTTTCTTCTTTCTGATGAACACAATCGGAGAAATATTAATAAAAATCTTGATGCATCCAATTGCAGAGAGTGGGAGCTGAAAAAGTGCTTCCATCCACATCCATCCATCATTCATAAAGCCATGTGTTCTCCACATGGGGGTTAATAAAGGCCTTCTGAAGCAAAGCGATGCATTTGAGTGAGAAAAATGATCCATATTTAATAAGTAAAATATCTAGCTTCTGCCAGACCGCCTTTCAAATTCAAGTTACGAAGAAAGTGTAAAACTCTTGCAGTTCAAAAAGCTTACACTTTGTCCTACACCATTCCTATTCAATTTATGGAAATAACTTAACTTACCTGATGCTAGTTAACAATCATAAGTTGAATATGGAAAGTGGTCTGGCGGAAGCTAGGTATTTTACATCATAACTTGTTAAATATGGATATTTTACTTAGACAAATGCATCACTTTGCTTCAGAAGGCCTTTATTAACCCCCCAGAGCTGTGTGCAGCATGTTTATGATGGGTGGACGCACTTTCTTCAGCTCATACTCATGACCCCTGTTCACTGCCATTATAAAGCTTGGATGCATCGGAATATTTATTAAAATATCTTTGACTGTGTTCATCAGAAAGAAGAAAGTTATATACACCTAGGATGGCTTGAGGGTGTTTAAAGCTTGGGGTAATTTTCATTTGAAAGTGAACTAATCCTTTAAGGACTGGAATTTAAAATGCAATGGTGCACCACTCTGACTGTATAGAGTTCAGTTTTTCCCTGGCTTTGTGTGTCTGTGTGTGTTGTAATGTAGCAGGTGTTCTGGCTCTGTTTGTGTTGTAGAATGTACTGTAACTGCAGTGGTCCTGGGTTCTCTCTCCACTCTGAGATTATAATGCCTTATATCAGTCACTATGGCTCTAAGGCTCAGATCGAGCGCTATATTCCACAGATGACTGCTGGGAAATGCATCGGGGCCATCGCTATGACGGAACCTGCAGCCGGCAGGTGGGATTCAGTGCAGACATGACATTAAAGAATAAATGGCACTTTAGTTCCTTGGATGGTTGAGCAAATGAATTTCAATTTTAACCCTCTGGAGTCTGAGGCTGATTTGGGGCCTGGAGAAGTTTTGACATGCTCTGACATTTGTGCTTTTTTCAGTTGTTCATAAACATATAAATGACAAAAGTGTCATTACACTGTATTCAGCACAAACTAGGCTACCATAATATGTGAGGAGCATGTATGTACATGTTTGCGTTTTTGAAAGAATAACGTTTATGCGTGGTTATTGAAAAAACAAAAAACTTAAGTCACTGAAATAAGTCCAAAAAAATAATATTAAATCTGTGTTCACAAGACTTCTGGGTATTGGAGATTGTTGACTAGAGTTTTTGCTTCAAAATGATGTAAAATTATCCTTCCTACTCCATATAAAACAATAGAGAGATTTAAATTTTCTAAAACATCTTTGGTCAAGAAACACAGTATGCGTGGAGGCATGAATCCTCATGAATAATGGGTCATTTACGCCTGAGAAGACAAAAGAATCGCTTAAAGAGCTCTAATGAGCTGCATAAATAATGAGCTCTTTCAGTCAGGTAGGCTGTGAAAAAACCCTCTGTTGATCATGTCTCAAGCTCATCATAATGTAAATCAAACATACAGAAAAAACAGCAATACTGTGAAATATTATTACAATTTAAAATAATGGTATTCTTTTATATTCTTTAAAATATAATGTATTTCTGTGATGCAAAGTGTCTGAAGAATTATGGTACCTCTATGGCATTTCATATAGGCTTTTAGCTTAAAAGCATGCACATTTGGAGAAATATTGATTGATTCTCATGTTTGTCAATTTTCTATACAAAATAGTAATATTTATTCAGGATTTATTGTCATCACTGTGAGTGCTGGATACTGTTTTTTCAATTCATACTTGCAGCCGGAGGGCGCTCTGTACACCTTTAGTCCACAAATGCCTGAGCACTAAAGAAGAATAGGCAATCCAGGAACTAACCGAACTAACAGAGGACAGATATCGCTAACTATGGCTATTCAAAACACTTTTCAAGACAATAAATACACGATTGAGACGATGAATGCATGTATTGACTCAGAATTTGCGTCTGAATAGCACTGGCTCCGTGGGTGTGGCCGCATTAGCGGATAATGAGCTGAATCACGGATTTCTGACATGGCTCTCTTTTCATACAGATTACATAAACACAGAATGTTTGTTTTGACTTACACGATTTAAAACCTGACATTTCAACGTTTTTTTAGACATAAGTCTAATTTTTTTGTGATTAGTATTCACTAAGTTACAGTTCATTTTCTGAGAACTATCAGATTGGACTTCCTTCAGAGGGAGACGAGAGATCACGCATCATGTTAGTTTTCTTTATTTTACAAAAAGCACAACATTTTGTTTTTACTCTGGGTGTACACAAATAAAAGAAGATATTCCACAGATTAAAATGGTGTATAACTCTTAATTGTATGTGCAACATTAACAGAGTATTTTGAGTCTCTTTCACACTGGTAAGAAAAAAAACGCGGTGGTATCACCGGCGATACCTCAGACCTCAGAGTGTTAAAGATGCAAAGACACTGACTCCCAGTGTGCATCATGTTTTCATGCTTTCTGAGTCATACTGTGATATATTCTTTTGTTCACTGAGTCGTCCCAGTTCAAGTGTTCTATTTTCTCTATGAAGTGACCTTAAAGGAGTGAAGACGTATGCAAAAAAAGATGGAACTGACTGGATTCTCAATGGAAGCAAGGTATGAACAATGGCAAGTGATGCAAAGATTTTTTTCAATCAATCGGTCAATCAATCAATCAATCATAATCTAAATAGCATCTTTCAAACTAATCTAATGCAAGTGTAAACAAGTTACTGACAAAATACAAGCAATTAAAATAATACAAAAATAGTTCTTAACAAAACATTAAAATGTTAGAATAGAATTTAAAATAATGATCAACAATCAAATGTTTATAAAGTAAAATAGAATAGGAATACATCACTAAGGCTGCATTTATTTATAAAAAAAAAAAACAGTAAAAACTGTGATATTGCGAAATACTATTAAAAATTAAATTATTTGAATATATAACACCAATGTTTTTTTAAGTCATAGCGTCACCTGCTGGCAACAGGAAATGGCATGCTTTACACTGTAATTCACTCCCAGAAACACATTTGTATATGCCATGAACCAAACATGTTAGAAACCCACTAAATCATGCAACACTTAGCTAAATGCTAAAGTATGCGATTAACGCCACAAAAAAAGGAAGTTGTTTTAAGTCCAATCTGTCTAAATCTGCTCCAAACTTTGCATGTTTGATAATAGTCTTGGCCTGATGACATCAACATGTCAATATTCAGTTCAAAGCGCCACCTGCTGGCAGCAGGAAGTATGGTGCAACAAAATGACTTTGCCATATTTCTCCTCTATTTATCCACTTAAATGAATATCACCCACTGTTTTCCTAAGGCCACCGGGTGGCGGTGAGCCTGGGTGCGAGGGCCCTTTAATTTAAATTGTAATTTATTTCTGTGATGATTTGGTGCTCAGGTAACATTTCTTCTTATTATTATCAATGTTGAAAACAGTTGCTAAACATTTTTGTTGGATATGGTGATACTTTTTTCAGGATTCTGTGATGAATAGAAAGTTCAGTGAACAGCATTTATTAAATAGAAATCGTTTGTAACATTATAAATGTCTTCACTGTCACTTTTGATCAATTTAATGCTTCATTGATGCATAAAAGTATTAATTTCTCTTTATTTCAATCTTACCACAAATGTTTAAATGGTATCATTATTTTCACAAAAATGTTAAGCAGCAAAAAATTGTTTTCAACATTGATGATAATAATAATAATAATAATAATAATAAATGTTTCTTGAGCATAAAATCAGCATATTAGAATGATTTCTGAAGGATCATGTGACACTGAAAATTCAGCTTTGCCATCACAGGAATAAATTACATTTTTAAATGTATTAAAATAGAAAACTGTAATTATATTTCACAATAGTACTTTTTTACTGTATTTTTATTAAATAAATGCAGCCTTGGTGAATATAAGAGACTTCTTTCAAAAACATTCAAAAATTGTAATTTTCCAGTTTTTGACAGGTCCTGTAAATGATGATGATAATAAATAAAACAAACAGTATACTAGAATCAGAAAATAATTAGATGCTAAATAAATGTCAGATTACATAAGTGGATTTTTTTATTTATGTTTAAAAATATCAGTATTACCCATATTACCTCTCACTTCCTCCGGGAGGTTATTCAGTGGCATTGAGTGCGGCTGGATGCGGCATCACCAGATATTTTATTTCTACTTTGTGGAAAGAGAAACTGTTAGATCTAAGGGGCCGCCTTGGTTTATAGACCAAAATTATTTTTAAGAGGTACTCTGGTACAAGACCAGTAATGACTTATAAACTAATAAAATAAGGAAATCAGTGCAAATCTAACAGGTTACCAGTGGTAAAACTTTAAAATAGGCATAATGTGTGCTTTCCTGTGGTCTTGGTCAGCGCTGGTGAAGCAGAATTTGGAATTAATTATAGCTGATTTTTTTGTATTTTCAGGTAGACCAATCAAAACAATCATTCATCACAGAACAGGCTTTAGATTTAACATGGTTTACGTGTTGCAGCGTTAAGGGCTGTGTCCATCTTTCACTAAAATTGTTTTTGCAAAGCTTATATCCTGTTGTAACATAATTAATTATGCCCAACTGACATGATCAGGTATATTGTTGAAAATAAACAGCCACTTTCCAAATGTTAGAATCCTTCAGAAATTGTGCAGCTTCATTGTTCTTCCACAGCTAAGATCTGCACAACATTTGAAACTTAGATTACATCTAAATCTATTTTTATTCCAAGTGTTATCTCTCTCTACACTAACATGCGCCAGTGGGTGGCCAAAACAGGCAATGATGAAATAGGCATTGATCTGTCTATACAGGCAGTCTTGTGCTGATGTTTTCATCTCTGTTACCTAAGAAAGAGATGGGAGTACAAAACGAGTCGTTTGGCAGTTTGGTTTCAATAAAAACTGTTCTTAGATAAACAAGAACATTTTGAGTTGTCTCATCATTTTATTTTTTGAGTGAACTACTGCTTTTTTAAATTATATTAAGCTGTGAGGGTTTTAAACGTTAACAGCTTTTGCAGAGTGAATCTTCTGCAGATTAGTTTGTTGGTTGGTATGAATATTCATGAATTTTCCATCAGGTTTTGTTAAAACACAGTCTTCTACTTCTGTCACTTTCTTTCAGGTGTTCATCACAAACGGTTGGATGAGTGATGTAGTGATTGTAGTAGCCGTGACTAACCGTGAGGCGAAGACAGCAGCTCATGGAATCAGTCTGTTTTTGGTTGATGCCGGAACTAAGGGCTTCCAAAAGGGCCGAAAGCTGGAGAAACTCGGACTTAAAGCTCAGGTGCCCCTGAAGCCTTCCATATACATAAGATCTGTTTTAAAATGCATATTATGATTTGCCATCTTATGTAAGAGTTATTTAAACACTATATAGGTAAATGTTTTGTGTCTCTGTTTCTGTGCAGGATACAGCTGAGCTGTTTTTTGAGGACGTGCGTTTGCCCGCTGAAGCTTTGCTGGGTCAGGTCAACAAGGGATTTTATTATCTGATGAACGAGCTGCCACAGGTATAACAGTGAGAGCACAAATCTTCTGCTGTCTAGCTCTGAAGGGAGCTGACTGCCTTCAGAAGTTTTGAAGATATTTTTTGTTTCATCCTACCTCTGTATAATACCTCATAAGTAGTGTTTATAAGCTCTGTGCTGCTTTTGTAGAAGAATGTAAAGAGTATAAGTGAGTATTATTTGTATAATTAGAGTTGGTCCCCCCCTCCTTCTAACTTCAGCACCCAATCAATTCCCCCTCTATTATTGCAGCCGTCTGTGAAGATATTTTGTAAACGGATTGCATTGTCAGTAGAAGATATCAGAATATGAAGGGAATAAGATTTTGCGGATTTAAACAGTTCTACAAAAAGGCAGACACAACATTATATAACAGGGAGAGATTTCGGTCAGTTTTTTTTCTTTCTCTGTCATTCTGCAGGAACGCCTTATTGTAGCAGTCATGGGCCTGGCCAGCTGTGAGTTCATGTTTGAAGAGACAAGGAACTATGTGATGCAGCGGAAGGCATTTGGCAGGACAATCGCTGACCTGCAGGTAAATATTAAAGGCGCAATATGTAAGATTTTTGGATTAAAATATCCAAAAACCACTAGAACAATGTTAACCAGGACACAGACCATGTCCGTGCGTCACCTATCAATGACATCATACCCACGTTACCCTCCATTTCCGGTTTATTTTGTAGAAACCATGGAAACACCAAAGACGCTTAAATATATTATGTGTTTTTATTAGACGAGAGCAACTGTTTGGATACATTCATCAACGGAAAACGAATCATTGTTATATAGCTCAACATCTTATTGTTTAAATCTCGTTTTCTTGATTTTCCATGATAGATACACACAAATGTATCTAATATCTCTGAGGCATAATAAAAGCTCCACTGCTCTCGAGCAGCCTCGTTCTGCTTCAGCTTTCAGCCACACCCTGCTTCATACGACAGTAATGTTAATAAATCTTTAATACATTAGTTCTTACATAAATATGATTTCTGCCCGAGTCCCATCCATTGAATTCTTTTCCACCAGCTGTAGATGTGAAGACAACACCAGAAGAAGTACCAGAATGCTAAAAATGCTAATTTTAAAGAAAAACGTCAGACAGACTTGGAGGCTTTAGCATCTGAAGTCTTTTTCATAAATAAGTAATATAAATAATAGAATGAATCAAATGGTTAATCCAGATATTACTCATTAATTCCCATGGTGATATAGATATATACTCTTTATTAGAATTTAACCAGAAAATACAGGAAATTTTTATGTAATAAATCAATCAATCAATAAATAAATAAATAAATAAATATTTATAAATACATTTTTATACATATATAAATATATATATATAAGAAAAACAAAAATGGCTTAAATTGGCTAAAGTGGCAAGTATATACTGACCTCCCCTTACACTTGAGCAATAGCAGGAACGTCTCGGTTACAAAGGTAACCCTCGTTCCCTGAAGGAGGGAATGGAGACGTACGTCGGACAGACCGACGAATAGGAATCTCGCTAGAGAGGCCAATCTTCTTCGAGTGTAACTAAAACGAGCCAATGCACATTGGCATGCAATCATATGTATCAGCTGCTCGCCTCGCAGCACGGGTATAATGAGCAGCAGGTGCGTTGCATCTTCAGGTTTTTCGCTGAGGAGCCGAACCGGATAGGCGGCAACATTGTGGCGATGGGACGTACATCTCCGTTCCCTCCTTCAGGGAACGAGGGTTACCTTTGTAACCGAGACGTTCCCATTCAGTCGGTCACGTTCGACGTACGTCGGACAGACCGACGAATAGGAATCCCTACCAAAGCACCACAGGAGCTGCCCCCTTCCAGCGCTCTGTTGTAAGCCACCTGAACCCCCTTGCCTGAGGATGGTGGGACAGGGCTAACACAGAGAGAGTCGATCACCCATTCAGTGAGACTATTGGAAAACGCTGGGAAAGCGTACCCTTTCGTTGGGAAAGGAACGCTGCGGAAGCCACATCCTTCCCTGAAGGAGTTATGTGGAGAAGTACATATGGACTAACCCTGTAGGGCTTTGCTAAATATGGAAGAGCTGGGGTGACTCCAACCTGATGAAGGGTAGGTTCTCCCAGAGGGAAAGACACAGGCTTCGTTTAGGAGCAACCGTGGAACCAACCATATGGGATCCCCGTAGTCACACATATTGAACCCAGCCTAAACCCGGTTCTCAAGGATACAACGGAGTATAGGCCTGGCGCCAGACGCTCCACCACGTCGGCTGCCGAAGGGATATCGGAGGACTCGACAGGGTCTGCCTTGTAGGGACTCTCTGGAGAAAATAAGCGCATGTAGCGCAGCAAGCCGACACTAAGCCGGGGCCTCTCCGTGCCTCTGACCTGTGGCGAGAACACAGGAGGAGACCAGCTCGACACAAAGGCTATTGTATCTAGTGAACGTGTTAGGTGTCGCCCAGCCCGCAGCTCTACAAATGTCTGTCAGTGAGGCGGCCAGCGCCCAGGAGGATGCGACACCTCTCGTGGAGTGAGCATGCAACCTGAGCGGAACAGGGCCATCCTCTGCTTGGAGACAGCCTTTCCCTTCTGCTGGCCTCCATAACAGACAAGAGCTGGTCTGAGGTCCTGAGGCTTTGGGTTCTGTCTATGTACAGTCACAAAGCACAAACTGGACAGAGTAAAGCCAGGGCTGGGTCTGCCTCCTCTGAGGGCAGCGCTTGCAGGCTCACCACCTGGTCCCTGAAGGGAGTGGTAGGAACCTTGGGCACATAGCCAGGCCAGGGTCTTAGTACCACGTGGCTATCACCCGTCCTGAACTCCAGGCATGATTCGTCGACCGAAAATGACTGCAGGTCCCCTACCCTCTTGATGGAGGCCAATGCAACCAGCAGCAAAGTATTCATATACAGAATCTTTAAGTCTGCCGATTGCAAAGGGAGCAATCTGAAGTGCTCTTAGCACCAGAGCGAGGTCCCAAGAGGGTATGGAGGGGGGACGAGGAGGATTTAACCGTCTCGCCCCCCTAAGGAACCTGACGACCCGGTCGTGCTGACCAACAGATTTGCCATCTATGTGGTCATGGTAAGCGGAGATAGCAGCAGTATGGACTTTGAGGGTGGAGGGGGACAGCCTACACTCCAACCCTTGCTGCAAGAAGGAAAGCACGACTCCGATCGAGCATCTTCGGGGGTCTTCTCGGGGAGAAGAGCACCACTCGACGAACAGGTTCCACTTCGAGGCGTAAGCACGTATCATGGACAGTGCTCGTGCCGAAGTGATGGTGTTAAGTACCTCAGGGGGTAAGTCACCTAGAACCTCCGCGTCCCGTCCAGGGACCAGACATGGAGTTTCCAGAGGTCTGGACGCGGGTGCCAAAGAGTGCCCCATCTCTGAGAAGATGGTCCTTCCTCAGAGGAATGGGCCAGGGAGGGCTGTCGCAAGGAGTGAAAGTTCTGGGAACCAGATCTGGTTGGGCCAATAGGGTGCAACTAAGAGGACCTGCTCCTCGTCCTCCCTGACTTTGCACAGGGTCTGTGTAAGTAGGCTCACTGGGGGAAATGCATATTTGCGAAGGCCCCGGGGCCAGCTGAGTGCCAGTGCGTCTGTCCCGAGTGTTCCCTCGGACAGGGATAAAACAACTGGCAGTGGGAGGTTTCCGGTGAGGCAAACAGGTCTACCTGAGCCTCTCCGAACTCTCTCCAGATCAGCTGGACCACCTGGAGGGGGGAGGGGGGGAGGGGGTGGGGGGTGGGGGGGGAGTCGCCACTCTCCTGGCAGCTCAGCTCGTGATAGCTCGTCGGCCACATGGCTGAGCACACCAGGGACAAGAATGGCACAAAGCGACCTCAGACGCTTCTGACTCCAGGGGAGGAAATGGTGGGCGAGTTGCGACATGCAACGGGAGCGTAGACCACCTTGACGGTTGATGCACGCAACGGTCGCAGTGTTGTCCGTACGGACCAGTACATGCTTGCCCCGTAGTGGCCCTTTGAGGCGGCTCAGAGCAAGATGTACTGCTAGCAACTCGAGGCAATTGATGTGCCAATGCAGATGGGATCCCGTCCAAACCCCTGACACTACATGCCCGTTGTACGTGGCACCCCAGCCGGTGGCAGAAGCATCTGTGAATACCACAGCATGCCGGGACACTTGTTCTAGGCGCACTCCTGCCCGAAGAAACAAAGGGTCCGACCACGGACTGAAGGCTTGGCGGCACTCCTGAGTGATTGGCACCCGGAATGTGCCGCATTGCCGCATTTTGGGACTCGGCCGTGAAGCCAGTGTTGAAGCAGTCTCATATGAAGCAGACCGAGCGGGGTTACTGCTGCCGCGGCCGCCATATGCCCCAGGAGCCTCTGAAAGAATTTCAGTGGGACCGCTGTCCTGCCATTGAGCGTATTCAGGCAGATCAACAACGACTGGGCACCTTCCTCTGTGATGCGTGCTATCTGTTCGACCGAATCCAGCTCCATACCGAGAAAAGAGATCCTCTGCACAGGGGAGAGTTTGCTCTTTTCCCAGTTGACCTGAAGACCCAACTGGCTTAGGTGACTGAGCACCAAGTCCCTGTGTTCGCACAACCGATCCCGAGACTCTGCTAGAATGAGCCAGTCGTCTAGATAGTTGAGAATGCGAACACCCTGTTCTCTCATGGGAACGAGGGCTCCCTCCACGACTTTCGTGAAGACGCGGGGAGACAGGGCCAGCCCGAAGGGTAGGACTCTGTGCTGATATGCTCGACCTTTGAACGCGAATCTCAGGAATGGCCTGTGTCGCGGAAGAATCGAAACGAGGAATTACGCGTCCTTCAGGTCGATCACTGCAAACCAATCTCAGGGACGGATGCACTCGAAAATGCGTTTCTGCGTGAGCTTGTGGAGTAGCTTGTGGAGGCTCCGATTCAAAACTTGCAGGTCCAAGATCGGTCGTAACCCGCCGCTTTTCTTGGGTACAATGAAGTTGGGGCTGTAGAACCCCGACCTCAAACCGGCTGGAGGGACCGGCTCTATCGCGTCCTCCGCAAGTAGGACTGCGATCTCCGAACGCAAGAGGGCAACGACATCGATCACTGTAGTGAAGAGGACGTCACTGAACTTGGGCGGATGCTGGGCGAACTGAATCGCATAGCCGAGCCTGATGGTCCGAAGGAGCCAGCGAGACGGACTGGGGTGCGCTAACCAGGCTCGCAGAGACCGTACAAGCGGGACTAAAGGGACCACCGGCGTACCCGCAGCAGGGCAGCGAGGCGGAACACAGGGACGTGTCTCGGGGGGCTCTCTTTGTGAGGCGGCCCGAAGTGGTGTCACAGTGTGCTAGGCAACACTTACCTGGTTCCACGGATGGACAGAGGGAGCAGTCGAGGCTTTGGCTGCCCGCTGCTCGCTGCTGTCCGCTGGCGACAGAAGAGGGGGATGAGAGTGGTCCCACTGCTCTCCAAACCCTCTTCAGACCTGGAAATGGAGGAACTGCTCTTTTAAATTTGGGTACCACTGCCTCTTGGGTCAGTGGTGGAACAGAAACAAACCCAATAAAAGGATTTACCACCTGGCCCTCCTCCAGGGGTGGAAGAGCAGCCCCACCCATCTCTGGGTCGCCCGTCTCAGGGGTGATTCTCACCAACCACTTAACAGCTGCAGAGACGGGAGGCGTCATCTCCCTGCAATGGACACAGCAGAGCCTGCTGGGCCGGAGTTTCTTGCAGGGGACGACACCCTTGGCGACGAGCAGACTGAGGGGCGGCCCAAGAGGAACTCAATGGTTTGTCATGGGAGCTCCCCGATCCGCTACTAACTGAGGAGAACCGCTGGGCCCAGTCCTCGACAGTGTCACCGAAAAGGCCACCTCGTAAGATGGGAGCATTGAGAAAGCATTTAGCTTGACAACCTCTCGCACCTCTGGACCACTGAGGTGGACATCGTCTGGCTGAGGGCCTGCGCCGTGACTTTGCTCACGGTTAGTCAACAAACGCAGCTCAACCCCAGCACAGAACTACCTCATGCAAAAAGAGTGCCTTGGCCTCACATGCAGGGTGGGTGTGGTCTGTGTACAGCCACCCCATCCAAGAGGGTAGTGAGAGAGGAAAAACTTGTGCAGATTTTGGCACTTTTGGCATTCCATATTTATGGCACCAATATACCCTCGACACAGACAGGGATTGTGTGCAGCCTGTCGTGTGCTCTCTTTCTCTCTTTGAAGGCGCTCACTCTTACCAGCCGTAAAAACGTCTTTTCAGCGCTCAAAAGCGCACCGTACCGGCCGTGAGAACAGCCTTCTGACGCTGTCAAAAAGCTATTCGCTTAAAAAACGGCAAACGAAACAAATACAGAAAAAGAGAGGACTTCGACCCCGCTGCTGTGCTGTTCGCCCGCACTCAGAAAAAATAGAGAAGTTCAACCAAAAAGCTTGACTCGTCTTCTAGCAGACACTCGCTTGCAGAGAACAGGAACAAACACCGTTCGGCTCCGAAGCGAAAAGCTGAAGATGCAACGCACCTGCTGCTCATTATACCCGTGCTGCGAGGCGAGCAGCTGATGCATATGATTGCATGCCAATGTGCATTGGCTCGTTTTAGTTACACTCGAAGTAGATTGGCCTCTCTAGCAAGATTCCTATTCGTCGGTCTGTCCGACGTACATTGAACATGACCGACTGAATGGGAATCGGCTTTCTTAAACCTAAATGGAATGGAAAAGGACTGGAAGGCCAAGAAAACTCTCAAAATATGATGAGAAGTTTCTTCTTTGACAAACTGGAAGCAGGAAAGGAATTATTTTCACAGTATTATGAGCTCTCTTATCTCAAAAAAAGGAAAATTTGATTTTTCATGGTATGACCCCTTTAAAAACCCTTTCAGTTCTATTGAGTTTCTGTGCCAGATCCTCGTAATTAGTGTCCTCATTTGTTTAGTCTGCTTTTAACCTCGTGTAAGGTCACAGCCACACACTCACTTTGTAACTGTATCCCTCCATCCTGCCGGCAGTTTGAGACAGATGCTCAGAGAAATTAAATAAGTTCCATTATGTTGTTCATTTGTGCATATGGATGAGTAGAATTAGTGAGGTCTAAATCAGGTTTGCAATAATAACACCACATCATCATCATCAGAACTATATGTGACTGTCTGTCTTTCAGGTGGTTCAGCATAAACTGGCTGAGTTGAAGACGGACATCTGTGTAGGTCGAGCTTTCGTTGATAGCTGCCTTCAGCTCCACAGTGAGAAGAAGATGGACTCAAACATAGCATCTATGGCCAAATACTGGTGAGTCTCTTGTTGAGTTGTGTTGGGCACTTTTGAAACACTGCTTAATGAAGCTTCAAAAGCTTTTGTACGCCCCAAGTAATGTTATTTCAACAAATGAGGCTTTGTCACGTCATACTGTTTCGAGCCTTGGTTTTAAAATGTTTGATAATTCTTATGGTTTCTTAGAGGGTGTTGATCTGGTAAACCTGAATGAATGTCCATTGTTTTTAACTGATCTCTGTTCAGTTTTATAATTTAGGTTCGGTTTGAATTATTCCAATACATTTTAATAAACATGCATGTATAATATAAAAAGGAGAATGATAGTTAATTATTTCCAATTGGACTAGTTTGCCAAGCCCTGTCTTTAGGTGCAGTCACATTTAATGTTGTTTGATTCATTTTTCAGTAATTTCAATAGGAATCTGCATGATCAGGAATTTTGCATCAGGGCGAAATTTCACAACAGCTTCTGTGTGAGCTGAGTGCTACACTATTGACAATGGACTTTGCTCACAAAATTTCACCAAAATGTTGATACTCGTTAATGTGTCTAGTGTTGTCAAAGTGTCATTCATGTTGTCATGAATATGTAAATTCTGCTGCATGCTTCCCTCTGAATAACAAAAAATAAAAAAATAAACACACAACAAAATCACAGCATTTAAGAAAACAGCAGTTAAGAAAGCATCTGATGTTATACCAATTGTGAATGTTTTTTTGTCCTTCTTTAGGGCTTCAGATTTGCAGAATAGAGTTGCCACTCAGTGCCTGCAGCTTCATGGAGGATGGGGCTACATGTGGGAGTATCCGATAGCCAAGTGAGTAACAGTCACTAAGTAATATCAGCGTTGTCTACTTTGGCCTTGTAACCAGAATGCAGTGTTTGTTCTGTTACAAAATGCACCTTTACATGTGAACAGCTCATGATAAAAACAAAAAGAATTATTGTAATTTAACTGTTCTGTAAAATAAAATACTTTTTTTTATTTTACAATACAATTGTATTATTGTAATTGTACTATATTTGTTTATTGATTTGTTTAATTTTAAAATTTAAATAATAATAAAATAAAATATTATCTTGAATACTACTACTATTACTACTACTAATAATTAAAGATGCAAGCAACATTGACGGGGCCAAGCACAATGGCGGTACAACAAGCCAGCCAACATGGCTGTGAGCATTAGACCAACTGCAGCAGTGAGCAATTAATGACACATTAAGATAATTTTACAAACCAGATTCCAAAAAATTTTGGACACTGTACAAACTGTAAATAAAAACAGAATGCAATGATGTGGAACTTTCAAATTTCAATATTTTATTCAGAATACAACATAGATGACATATCAAATGTTTAAACTGAGAAAATGTATAATTTTAAGGGAAAAATAAGTTGATTTTAAATTTCATGGCATCAACATCTCAAAAAAGTTAGGACAAGGCCATGTTTACCACTGTGTGGCATCCCCTCTTCTTTTTATAACAGACTGCAAACGTCTGGGGACTGAGGAGACAAGTTGCTCAAGTTTAGGAATAGGAATGTTGTCCCATTCTTGTCTAATACAGGATTCTAGTTGCTCAACTGTCTCAGGTCTTCTTTGT
The DNA here is from genome assembly GCF_024489055.1 of Chanodichthys erythropterus. Classification (NCBI taxonomy): domain Eukaryota; kingdom Metazoa; phylum Chordata; class Actinopteri; order Cypriniformes; family Xenocyprididae; genus Chanodichthys; species Chanodichthys erythropterus. Next base: position 10,308,632 of record NC_090227.1, on the reverse strand, counting down.
CACATCTTCCTCTTTATGATGTGCCAAATGTTTTCTATGGGTGAAAGATCTGGACTGCAGGCTGGCCATTTCAGTACCCGGATCCTTCTTCTACGCAGCCATGATGTTGTAATTGATGCAGCATGTGGTCTGGCATTGTCATGTTGGAAAATGCAAGGTCTTCCCTGAAAGAGACGACGTCTGGATGGGAGCATATGTTGTTCTAGAACTTGGATTTACCTTTCAGCATTGATGGTGCCTTTCTAGATGTGTAAGCTGCCCATGCCACACGCACTCATGCAACCCCATACCATCATGCAGGCTTCTGAACTGAGTGCTGATAACAACTTGGGTTGTCCTTGTCCTCTTTAGTCAAATTTTGATTCGTCTGACCACAGAACAGTTTTCCACTTTGCCACAGTCCATTTTAAATGAGACTTGGCCCAGAGAAAGCACCTGCGCTTCTGGATCATGTTTAGATATGGCTTCTTTTTTGAACTATAGAGTTTTAGCCGGCAACGGCGAATGGCACGGTGGATTGTGTTCACTGACAATGTTTTCTGGAAGTATTCCTGAGCCCATGTTGTGATTTCCATTACAGTAGCATTCCTGTATGTGATGCAGTGCCGTCTAAGGGCCCGAAGATCATAGGCATCCAGTATGGTTTTCCAGCCTTGACCCTTACGCACAGAGATTGTTCCAGATTCTCTGAATCTTTGGATGATATTATGCATTGTAGATGATGATAACTTCAAACTCTTTGCAGTTTTTCTCTGAGAAACTCCTTTCCGATATTGGTCCACTATTTTTCGCCGCAGCATTGGGGGAATTGGTGATCCTCTGCCCATCTTGACTTCTGAGAGACACTGCCACTCTGAGAGGCTTTTTTTATACCCAATCATGTTGCCAATTGACCTAATAAGTTGCAAATTGGTCTTCCAGCTGTTCTTATATGCACATTTAACTTTTCCGGCCTCTTATTGCTACCTGTCCCAACTTTTTTGGAATGTGTAGCTCTCATGAAATCCAAAATGAGCCAATATTTGGCATGACATTTCAAAGTGTCTCACTTTCAACATTTGAAAGTATCTATATTCTATTGTGAATAAAATATAAGTTTATGAGATTTGTAAATTATTGCATTCCTTTTTTATTCACAATTTGTACAGTGTCCCAACATTTTTCGAATCGGGTTTGTAGGCAAAAGAGCTGAAAAATCTCAAATACAGTCAATAAAAAAGATTTACTGGTTTATCACTTTTGACCAATAGGTGGCACTGTGACCAAATTAATACAGTGTGTTCAGACTTAGGTGACAATGACAATCGCAAAGTTTGTGATTATGTCAAAGCATTGCAGAGATACAGCCTCAAGAGTCATTTTGTCATCAACCCTCAAATTTGTTGCTGTGGTATACGAGAATGGTTTCGTATATAAGCACGAAATCCATAACATTTTACCTATGTATTTTGTAGATATTTTACCGATGATACAATCCAATTTTGGTGAAAATTCGACCAACAGTGTCTTAACCATTTGAGAACCTTCAGAGCAGTTACTGAGTTTCGTAATGGTACACCAATGCATTCATATATATAGCATTTCATATCATAATACTGTTGTGTAATTAATGGAAATTTCATGTTTTGTTCAATTATAGCGCCACCAAGAGGCACAGTCCCACCATTTTTTTATGTGTCCTCTGAGTGATCCCATACATGTGTGTTAAATTTGGTGAAAGTATCTTTTTGGAGTTATAAACATTTATATGTATAACAACATAAAAAATTATCCATGGATGACTTTTGCCATTTCCTTTAAAAATTTTGACATTTTGGCATTAGCATTTTGTTAACCAGCTAAGGTTTTGTATTTGTTACGGTGGTTTCGTCTCGACCGGCGTAACGGTTTCGAAGATATTCGCAAAAGTTTAAGGGCTAAATCACCACGTTGCACAAATCATAAGGTAAAACCCAGCATGTTTGGTATCGTTGGACTCGACAAGGATTCAGGAGTCAAAGGATATGACTCCCATAAATATAAGTCGACCACACCTAAAGTTATAAGCATTTGAATATTTGATTTTACCTCTAGGTGGCACTGGCTTGAAACTTCTCAGGCTCCCTCAGAGCATCGTGCTGATGACCCATACCTCCCACCATTTCGCAATGATGTGTTCATAAAAAACAGCATTTTATGCCATAATTCTAAATGGCCAATGCCCAAAATGGCTGATATGTGAAAATTGGAAATCACTCAACTCAGCATGATTCCCAGATTCTGATGAGACCACTTTTATGATTTCTGGACAAACCGTTCTAAAGTTATAAGCAAAAATAGCCATTTTTCATATCTCGACCAGTAGGTGGCGCTGCGCAGAGGAGAAAAGAATTTTGTTTCTGGCACTTATGATTCAAAAGTTATTAGCATAAACATGAGTGAAACTTTGGACAGGTGGTGGCACTAGAGGAATGGAGTTAGAGACTCCAAATTTGCTATGTACTCAAAAAATCCAAAAAAATCGGTGAGACTGCACCACTTGGTGGCACTATAATTGAACAAAACATGTAATTGGCTCTAACTACAGTATTGTTGGTCTGACTGACTTCAAAATTGACATGCAGTGTCTTTGTCTCAGTTGCTATTACGACATTGTTGGTCTACTGTTAGCTTTTTTTGCATCTGTTGTGCTTGGGCCTTTAATTTCTGCTTGCAGCTATATTAGTTATTGTAGAAGTAGTAGTTGTTGTTGTTGTAGTAGTCCTATTAAATGGGGAAAAATAGGTTTTCCTTTCCTTCCTTTTTTTGTCATTAGCTGATCACATGGCCAAAGCTGCTCTTATCCATTCAATGAAAGTGAATGGAAACTGACAAAAAAAAAAAAAAAATCATAGAAGTGGTTTATTCAACTTGTGCACTATATTCTTACCCTTCAGCGGTCATATGATAGTTTCAAATTTAAGTAGTTATTCACTGAAAATCATATTACTTTGACAGCTTTATTACCGAGGCCCTAAAGGGACATGGTGATGGGGAAAAATATGAGATGTGAGGAAAAAAAATATGAGATGGTTTTGTGTTCTCTAGCAAAAGTTTTGCGTGAAACTTTGAAACCCCGAGAAACTTTGTGTTCGCCTACAAAGAAAGGTTTGTGAGCAAAAAGGTTTGTGAGAGAATATAAAAGCGTTGACTTCATATTTTTCCTCCCACCTTATATTGTTCCCATCACCATGTCTTTTTAGGGGCTCCATAGCGTCACAGTTTGAAATAGCATGTTGAGTTGTTTAACTCCAATTCCTGTAATTATAATGTCCAGCAGAGGGTGTGTTTCTCTCAGCTCTGCACTGTCACACCACTACAAATATCTCACTTTATTTAAATGGGTTCATTTGAACTGCCATTAATATAGATGCTTTTGTGCATTGTGAAAAACACTTTTAAATAGTCTTTCCATGGAAGCTACAGTTTGACTATGTAGTTATCAAGAGTGACTTATCAGAAATCAGACTAGTACATATTTGCATATTTTGCTGGCAGCAGTTGTACCTTGTGTAGGTGTGAAATGCTTCTTTCAGAACCTCCCGGAATGTTTATATACATATCAAATGTTGAAAGTAAGACATTTTGAAATGTCATGCCAAATATTGGCTCATTTTGGATTTCATGAGAGCTACACATTCCAAAAAAGTTGGGACAGGTAGCAATAAGAGGCCGGAAAAGTTAAATGTACATATAAAGAACAGCTGGAACACCAATTTGCAACTTATTAGGTCAATTGGCAACATGATTGGGTATAAAAAGAGCCTCTCAGAGTGGCAGTGTCTCTCAGAAGTCAAGATGGGCAGAGGATCACCAATTCCCCCAACGCTGCGGCGAAAAATAGTAGAGCAATATCAGAAAGGAGTTTCTCAGAGAAAAATTGCAAAGAGTTTGAAGTTATCATCATCTACAGTGCATAATATCATCCAAAGATTCAGAGAATCTGGAACAATCTCTGTGCATAAGGGTCAAGGCCGGAAAACCATACTGGATGATTGTTATCAGCGCTCAGTTCAGAAGCCTGCATCTCTGATGGTATGGGGTTGCATGAGTACGTGTGGCATGGGCAGCTTACACATCTGGAAAGGCACCATCAATGCTGAAAGGTATATCCAAGTTCTAGAACAACATATGCTCCTATCCAGACATCGTCTCTTTCAGGGAAGACCTTGCATTTTCCAACATGACAATGCCAGACCACATACTGCATCAATTAAAACATCATGGCTGCGTAGAAGAAGGATCCGGGTACTGAAATGGCCAGCCTGCTGTCCAGATCTTTCACCCATAGAAAACATTTGGCACATCATAAAGAGGAAGATGCGACAAAGAAGACCTAAGACAGTTGAGCAACTAGAAGCCTGTATTAGACAAGAATGGGACAACATTCCTGTTCCTAAACTTGAGCAACTTGTCTCCTCAGTCCCCCATGTCATCTGTGTTGTATTCTGAATAAAATATTGAAATTTAAAACTTCCACATCATTGCATTCTGTTTTTATTCACAATTTGTACAGTGTCCCAACTTTTTTGGAATCGGGTTTGTATATATATATATATATATAATATATATATATATATATATATATATATATATATATATATATATATATATATATATATATATATATATATTTAATATATAATATAAATAGTTTGTAGATATTTAAAATAGATTATCTCTCTCCCAGATTGAATGAAATAAAAAAATAAACCTATTTTATTGGATCATCAAGAATTTTTGCTTTTACTTTCATGACAATTAGGCACATTTTCTTATTTTTGTAATGAGAGTTGAGTAAATTTGTGGTCCTTGTCACTTTGATGAAAGAAAAATTTTATATTATTAAATTGCGAAGTATTTGTAGATATTTGCTGTATTTCTTAAGTTGATTCACATTTTAAAAAACATTCTATATATATATAATATATATATATATATATATATAAACAGACTTGAGAATCATAATTAATAATTACAAAATAAAAAAGGCTCCATGTCTGGATAAATTATGGTAATGAGAATGTTTTCCCCTCTTCCATTATAATAATGACAATTTGAGAGGAAATGTGCATGCCATGAAAATGTCACAGTGTAAAGTATCTTAATGGTCTTAAAAATAAGCTTCAATTAATATAATGTATTTCTTTTTTCTTTGTTCTTGAGGTGAAATACAGCCTGGACATTCTTGAGATTCACTCAGCCAGACTTTCTCTCTTGACCCATAAATACAATGCAGCAGAAAGTACTTAATGACTGTCTCGTGTTCTCTCTTTCAGGGCTTTTGCAGACTCCAGAGTCCAACCCATCTATGGAGGAACCAACGAGATCATGAAAGAACTCATCGCACGCAACATTGTTAGCACAAAATAAATATAGGAAAAATGAGACGAGATGCGAGTTTGATTTGGTGCCTTTCATGACTTCTGTGTCTGTAGCAGGAGCTTCATGGGATATTGATTATAAATAGGATCTCAGATGAGTGATTCAACGCATAGTAAATAATAATGTCATGTGACAGAATGTTGATATCATATGGTGTCTCCAGAGAGAATGTTTCTTCTGTTTGTGACTCCATGTTCTATGTATGGATATATTTTAAGCAGTATTTGTCTTCCAGATGAACAATTTGCACCATTTAAGAACAGTAAAAGTGTTTTTAGTTGTAAAGCTCAGATTATTTTTTTAAGTTATTTGATTGTTTGATATGTGAATGCCAACTCTTTGTGTACTAATCTTTATAAAGAGGTTTCTAAAGATGGCTCTTCTGTTCTTTCATCTCACAATGTGATTCTCTTTTTTTTTTTTTTTTTTTTTCAAAGACACCTTCGGGAAACTAAAAACAGTTTGTGAATTTTAATCATGCACTGTTATGATTCGTGTAAACAAAGAGAGTCTGTGTAAGTGTGTGTGTAAGTGTGTTTTATGAGTCTCTGGCTGGCTAGCGTATTCATAGTGAGTCATGGAGCAGAGGTGGGTGGTCTGCAAGAGTTAGTTGGTGGGTGTTATAAAGAGATTAAAACCAGAGTGTTCAACTCTCTCTCCATCCCGCCTTCTTTCTGTCATGGGTATAATTATAGAGCCGTTTTCCTTTTATTCAAAGATATTCAAATATAGAGACGTGCTATGAAAGTTCAGAGCAACTATAGATTAGACAGAGGAGAGAAAATCGTCTTTCTAAAGCAAGTTTGACTCCTGGTCAGAAGATCAAAGTCATGATTCTCAAACGAATTGTTCTATTGAACTGATCGTGTTTTATTGATTCGATTGAACTTCTTGGCAAAGTCCATAAATCACTCGATTATCGAACCTATTTTCTGTGAATGTATAAAAATTCGGTTAATTACTAGGTAAATAACTAGAATAACAAAGTGCAGCAAACAGTAAAACTTTGCACTACAAACTACAGTGATTATGATTTTACAATAAATTAATATGATAACAAATACCAGTTTCCAATATCAAGCAGCATAAAATCTTTTTTTTCTTTTTTTTTTTAAATAACTGGAAGGGAATGACACCAGAAGGTGGGAACATGGGAACACGTGTTTTTTGGCATGAAGGCGAACCAATTAATTCCAGATTGACAAAATCAAGTCTCACCTTACAGTTGTACTTATTCGAGAAGCCATTTCACTCGACTATATAAAGAAGCTTGTTTCTGCCACAGAATAAAAAGATTTATCTCACAATTCTGACCTTTTCCCTTCCAATTGCGAGTTTACATCTCGCAATTCTGAGAAGTGCGAGTTATTAAGTCCAATTCTGACATTCTCTTGCAATTTCTGAGAGTCACAAATGCGAGAAAAAAATAAGAATTGCGAGATATAAACTTGTAATTGTGAGAAAAAGTGTTTATATTTAGAAATTCAGACTTTTTTCTCAGAATTGTGATATAAACTTGCAATTGCAAGTTATAAAGTCCAGTTTTGATAAAAAAAAAGTCAACTCACAATTCTGAGATTTTCTTGCAATTTCTAGGAAAATCACAATTCCGAGAAAAAAGTCAGAATTACGAGATACGAGATATAAAATTATAATTGTGAGAGAAAAGTCAATAGTGTGAGTTTATATTTCGAAATTCGGACATTTTCATTCTTTATTTTTTTTCTCGATTCTGAGATGTTCTTGCAATCAGTGTATCAATTCATGATTCAGAGCGCCAAAGTCACGTGATTTCAGCAGTTTGGCGGTTTGACACGCGATCCGACTCATGAATCGATACACTGATTCATAACGCTTCGAAGCTTCCTGAAGCAGTGTTTTGAAATCGTCCATCTCTATATAAGTTGTTTTTTTGTTTTTTTTGCACACAAAAACTATTCTCGTCGCTTCATAAAATGATTGTAGAACCACTGTAGTGAGTAACGACATCTTTAGTAACTTTTATGGGTCTTGAGAGAGGAAATGACATTGCTGGCTATGGAGGCCTTTCTGAGCCATCGGATTTCAACAGAAATATCTTAATTTGTGTTCTGAAGATGAACAAAGGTCTTACAGGTGTCGAACGACATGAGGCTAAGTAATTAATGACAGAATTTTAATTTTTTGGGTGAACTAACCCTTTACTTTGAGTCCTTATTTCTTATTTTGAGCAAATCAAATGAGTTTTTTACTTCACTGTAAACCCAAAGAAAGTACAAAAAATGCCAACTTGTTAATTGGCTAACATGTTAACAGTAACATGTAGAGCACTTACTGAATGAGTACAGCAACTTAGAACATGTAACTTACCTGCTGTCATACCAAGCTGCATTCGCTACTTTTCACCATGATGGTAACTCTCCAAAAACTCACATTAACAGAAACGCTTCTAAATTAGCATAACAAAACATTAATCACTACTAAATCTCCCTTACCATTAATTTGTGCAAAAAAACATTTTAGAACACTTAATTTTAACATTTACTCTCCCTTTCGAGTGCCATGAGCAAAGCATGCTGGGAAATATAAATCCCAGCCCCGTTTCAGTTAAACTTAAGTTAGTCTAAATTAAAAGAAATAAATACTCATAGCAGTTAATTTAACTGAACTAATTTGTTCAACTTCAGTTTGTCCTACTCAAACCAATTAAGTATTTTGAGCATTAGAATTTACAGTGTTGACCAGTTCCTGTGTCAGCATCACACGCATGTGTGCATAAATTTCTGTTTATGGAGGAGACAGAGCTCTCAGATTTCATCAAAAATATCTTAATTTGTGTTCAGCATATTAACAAAGGTCTTACGGGTTTGGAATGACATGAGGACGAGTAATTAATGACTTGAATGAATTTCATGAATTTTAGCATGGCGTCAACGAGCTCTTATGGGTGTGTGTCGCTCATAATGGAGTGAGTCGGTTATAGTCTGGTCTTCTGTTACAATCACAGAAGGGCAGAGACACTGAATGTAGATAAGTAAGGTGTTTATTTTCACAACCAGATGAACAACACTTAAAACAGGTGAGAGAATGGCAAATCTTCAGATGAATGGTAATGAATGGAATGGTAATACTTTCCTTTGTATTGAAGGAGGATGGCAGAATGCGAGTTTCCAGATGTAACGAAGACTTCACACATGACGAAGGAGTACACAGGAGGAGAACAGGAGACAGACTGGAGACAGGTAAGTAATCCAATGGAGTCCTTGAGGTAAGCATGCAGGTAAGATGCTAACGAGACCAGACAATGAGTGTGTGTGAGAGAGAGTCCTTTATACTGCTGGTGATGAGTGTGCTGATGACGTGCGGGTGTGTGTGATTAGAACTCTGGTGACAGGGAGCGTTGTGATTGGGTGACGGTGGAGCCTGGCGTTTCTGTGACAACAGTACATTGATGGTAACTGATATGAACACAAGTACCAGTGTTTCATACAGATCTCTGTCACCCTTCACCATACATATTAATGCATGTTAAAGGGTTAGTTCACCCAAAAATGAAAATTCATTTTTCAAATTCAAACATTAATAATTACTCATGTGATTAACATTACAGAGCCAAATACAGAGAAGCTGTTCCATCCTGGAATCCTCTACAGAGAGCCTGTCACTCTCGTTTACTGCCTTCTACAAATCACTGTTATATGTCAGCGGGGTGGTCTGGAAAATATGTCATTTGAGAATGCCACTGAATGCCACAGAATGACACGTGAATGCCACACAAATGGCCGACCAGAGCTCCAGTCTCACCATTTCTTATAAAGAAAGCCAGAGTGAAGTCCACTTCCATGCACACACGTCTGGCTGCTAGGTGAGATGACCGAGGCATGACCTTTAGCAAGTGTCTCTGACAGGAATGATGATGTTCACTCTGAATGACAAACTGGTTCATAGAGTTGTTGCTCCTGTAGCTCAGCTGGTGCTTGACACTGGCAGCACAGAGGTCCCTCGTGAAAAAGAAGTAGACTTAGCATACTTTTAAAAAGAATGTTTAAATTGGAAAAAAAAAAAAAAAATACTAAAAAACTTAATGTAATGTTTTCAAACACTTAACTGCATGTTAATTGCAATTACATTAAATATATTATAGTTTATATTAAATGCAACTCATTGAACTTAAGGGTGCTTTTTTGATTCACTTAAGTAAGACTTGAGTACATCTTTATATGTAATTTCATAATTCTATTGTCTTTAAAATATGGTTGAACTGTCGAATGAACTGACAAGAATCTATGGTAAGATAAAATATACATACTTTATGTACAGCGGGCAAAATAATACGCCAACACCTTTGAATACGCCAACATTTTTTTTTATTAAACAGTTTCAATGCAGCAATTCACATAAAACTTTGAACAGACATCGATATTAACTTAAGAAATCTACACAGACAAAAAAATCCTAATTTTACAATCCATTAAAAAGCTATGTGTAATAAAGGGAAATGACTCAGCAATGACAGCTTCAAGGCACATCCTGTATGACCAAACTTTAAATCTTGAATATTCTGGGAGTCTCTCATATGAATTTTGATCCTCAGTTCCTTCCATAAATGCTCTGTTGGGTTTAGGTCTGGTGATTTACTGGGACATTCTAACAACTTTATTTTCTTCTTCTGGAACCAATTCAAACTCTCCTTTGCATTGTGTTTTAAATTGTTGTCCTGGTGGAAGGTCCATCAAAGTCTCATCTTAGTGGATGGCAACAAATTCATCTCAAGAATTCCCAGTACATGGCTCCATTCATCGTCCCTTCAATAATATTGATTCTGCCAGTACCATGAGAAGAGAAACAGCCCCATACCATGATGCTTCCACCTTGAAAACATCACTGTTGGTATGGTATTTTTGGGATCACATGCAAAGCCATTTCTCCTCCAAACATGTCATGTGATATTGTTGCCAAAAGTTTGATTTTTGTCTCATATGATCTCACTAAACTCTTCCAGTAGTTCAGTCCTTTCCAAATGTTGTGTAGAAACTTCAAATGAGCTTCAATATGTCTTTTCTTCAATAATGGAGCTTTATGTGGTGAGCGTGCATTTCCTAATGTTTTCTCTGTGACAACTGTACCTGCTATAGCTTTAAGTCTTTCTTGACCTCTTTCTGAGTGGTCCTTGGGCTACTTTTCTGACTAACCTTCTGACTCCCTGATCAGAAATCTTGTGAGGAGCTCCTTTGCATGGCCAGTTGATGGTGAAACAATGTTCCTTTTAGTTGTGGAAAAGGGCCCCAAGTGTGCTTGCAGAAACATTTGGGAGTTGGAAAATCGTTGTGTAACCAGTATTGTTGTTATGTACTGCAAAAATCTTGTTGTGAAAGTTTTGAGAGAGCTCTTTGCCTCTACCCATCATGAGATGTCCAATACAACATGCTCTAACCCAACTGATTCTAATTTGCACAGGTAGGAGGTAGAACTACTTAGTGAAATCTGTTGCTTTCTTGACTTTCCTTGCCTTAGTGTACTGCTTTTTCTTAGATTGTACAAAATTTTTATCCCATGTCATTTCACTTTATTACACATCGCTTTTTTATGGATTGTAGTATTATGATTTCCTTATTTGTATTTCTCGAGCAACGTCTGGTCAACATTTTATGTGAATTGCTGCATTGGAACTTAAAAAAAATGATAATGTATTCAATACTTATTTTACCCGCTGTATATGTTTAATACCTTATTGTTATAAGATTTGAAGACATTTTTCACAAGGGGCCATGGGTTTAATACTCTCACATGTACTGGTAAAATGTACATTAGTTGGACTTTAAGTGAATTTCAATTTAATTTCTGACAAATATAAGTCAGAATGACAGTAGGCTATAAAAACAGACTATAATAAGCAGTGCTGATATGTGTAAAAATAGTGGCAAATTAATGGCGATGCTGGCATTTTTGTTTCCTGTGAAGAGATCTGGGTTGGCATATCATGTGACTGTCATATTATATAAAAAAAGGATGTTCATTTTGAAATAAAAGGGAATGATTTACTAGGTCAACATAGTTTAAGACGTGTTCTAACCAGGCGCGACACAATAATTTTTCAGCGACAAGTAATTTGACTTCCACGCTCAAAGCGGAAATGATGTGTGACCCGAATCAAAGCTGATCAGAGCATATTTGATTTTTTATGTATTTAACATTTATGTTCTGATTCTGATCCCACTTTAATTTCATTAATCCTAACTTCACTGTATCATATGGTATATTTTGTTTAAATATGTAAACAAACATACTCAACAAAAATTAGTTTTGGTAATACGTTTTACAACAAAACAAATGTGCCAATTCATATCTTTAATCACATATTGCCCTGTTATTCAGTAATTAACAATCTAACAAACCTTAAGTTTATTTTGAGTCAGATGTGACTGTAAGTAATGACAATGTTAATGGTAACACTTTACAATACTGGTGCACTAATATGCATTAATTCATACTTAACTAATGCACAGATAATCATGTGTTAATGTATGACTCATGAAGAAGAACTAAACCATTAATTAATGATTACTACATCAGCAACTATTAAAGAGTCTATATGATTAATAGATTAAGTAATATAATACAGTAGATGTCAAAACCATAATGACATATTACTTATCAATTAGTTAATAGTCATGTGCCTCAACAAGTCATAACAGAATGATACATTTGCAAATCATTATCTAATGATTAATTAATACATGGTTTCAAACCATTGTGATAATTAACACATTTATTTACACTATTAGTTAATAAAATATGTTATTAAGGAATTAATACATTATGACACAATTAATAACAACTTATATATTACTTAATCTACTAATCATATATACTTTTTAATAGTTGCTGATGCAGTAATCATTAATTAATGGTTTAGTTCTGCATGAGTCATACATTAACACATGATTATCTGTGCATTAGTTAAGCATGAATTAATGCATATAGTGCACCCGTATTGTAAAGTGTTACCATGTTAATTCAGCAGCCATTTTATACTTTTCACAGAGTTTGCCTATGACTCACATGTGACTTTTAAATGATTCAATAAAAGAGCCAGCTCATGTAAATCATTTGAAGAGTTTGGTTCCAAAAAGCAATAACTCCACTTTGATTATTATGAGTAAAAAGGTGTTTTCTTTACCAAGAAAGTGGCAAAATGAAAACCACTATTTTCTGTTTCAAACTTTCACATAGCATCTTTTGCTCTATCATCATTTATATAAATATATTATATAACAATAATTGTAAGGAAACTGTTAAAAAGACTGCAAATCAAAAGAGATATTAAAAAGATTACTAGAAATAAGCAATTCAAAAGAAATAACTATAAAGAGATTTTGGGGTGTGTTTGTTTTTAGTGTCCAGTAGAGGTCACTGATGTCTTCTCTCTAGAAAGATGGACAGAAATTTGAGATAAGTGATTATATGTTCTAACCAGGGATTATGACACATAATACTGAAACACTGTTTTAGATGGTTGGTCTAGAAATAGAAAAAATATTTTACGAGACATTTTTACATCTATCAAGACTTGTAAAACCTGCAAGTGTTAGGGAGCAAGCTTCAAGTTGATGGAAAAAGGGGGAAAATGACCTCAAATGTCAGATTTGTCTTGGCAAATAATTTGGTGTCAGTCATTCCAATGACAAAACATTCAAAATACATCTGTAAAAATACTGGACTTCAACCTCTTCTTCATTTGTGCTCATGTATGTAGTTGAATGAGTAATGTAACAACCATATGGACATTTTAAAACCCTGCAGAAACAGTCACTAATAAGTAAACAGATCTGATTAAATATTTTCAGTGAACGGATTCCAGATTTGAGAATCAAAATCCCCACAACTAACCAACCTACAACTCTTATCAAGGACATTTTACTTGTTTTACTTTTTAGAATATTTACTGTGTTTCCTTTTATCGATATAGTGATATAGTCACACCATTAGTGTATCAGGCTGAGCTAATGTTATGTCAATAGCATTCATGTATTGAGACTCTTATTTTGACATGTTGTCTGTATTTTTTTTAGACAGAATGGTCTGGCTGCAGACATGCAATCTCAGACATGCATCCCCACAGATGTTTGATATGGAATAATAAGGATATGAAATATAAGAAAAAAATAATAATATTGGTTTAGAAACATAATAACAGTTGTTTCGCCATGATGGTCACTTTCTTTCATATGGAGAATTTCTAGATAAATTCCAACGTCCTATATCTGCAAAGGATTATGCAGTTGTTTTTGATGCTATACCTTCTGGTCTCTTTCAGTTGTTGCAATGTGCTAATGTTGCTGATTTGGATGCGACTATTGATTTTAATTTAAGTTATTTAGATGGTATAAGTATTTTTGAAAAAAAAAAAAAAAATGTAAAAATAATTTCCTTAGACAGATTTGTCATTCACTTAGGACACCCCCAGCTAAAAGCTTTTGGAATTCAAGATTCCAGGACATTCAGTGGGAGAATGTTTTTTTAGTTTCCAGGAGATACTGTGTCACCAATAAGATCCATGAGGTTTCATTTAAAATTATCCATTGTATCTACCCAGTAAATCAGGTTATAAAAAGATTTAAGAAAGATATTTTTTGAAATTTGAAATGTCTATTTTGTAATTTGTATGATGAGACTATTTATCATCTTTTTTTTTGTGTATATGCACTAAATTTTTCTGGTGTGATTTTGAGGACTTTTTTTAAGGAGATCTCTGGAACTGACATTAATCTGGAGGACAAAAATATATTTTTTTATGACAAGCCTTTAGAAAAGAAAATTTGTTTTGTTCTTAATTTGTTTATTATTTTAAGGAAATATCATATTCATAAATGTCGATGGGCAAAAAATATGCCTAGTTTAATACAGTTTAAATTTGAGCTTTGTCATTATCTTAAATCATTGAAGGGTGTAAGGAACACCAAAGCAAAAAAGACTATAGACTGTTGTAAGGCCTTGAAATTCTGTCCTTTTTAAGAATCGTACTCGGTTACTAACGTAACCTCGGTTCCCTGAGATACGGAACGAGTACTGCGTATGGGGAAAAGTCTCCCTTTTTCCCCATCACTGAAGCCTTTTTCAATAACGCAGTGTAAATGCATCATCATTGGTTTACTCATGAGAAGTCGTTGAACCAATGACGGCGCAGCATAGCTGCACGACCTATGGCGAGAAAGCACGCGAATATTCCCGCTGAAAGGGGCGGGGTTTAGTGCTATATAAGCGGGCATTCTGAGCCCATAGAGGAGTAACAAAGAGCTATGGCGTCGACAGTCCAACGCGAGAAGCGTTGCTTTGAGACCGGAGACCCTTTGGTGCGGCCGCCAAAGCAAACAAAGAGCTGATCTGATAGCCGAAAAGGCTGTGATCGCTCTACATAAGTTCTCAATGCCCTAACAGGGCAGAGCAACTCCAGCTCTTGCTCTTCTGACGAGACAGGGAACGCAGAGAGGGAGATGGCCTGTGCTCTTAACGGGGTCGAGAGCACATTGGGGACGTAGCCATGCCTGGGTTTCAATACGACTTTAGAGTCGTTGGGCCCAAATTCAAGGCAAGCAGGGCTCACAGAGAGGGCCTGCAGATCGCCGACACGCTTTAACAATGCTAAAGCCAGTAGCAGAGCGGTCTTAACCCTCTGGAGTCTGAGGCTGATTTGGGGCCTGGAGAAGTTTTGACATGCCCTGACATTTGTGCTTTTTTCAGTTGTTCATAAACATATTAATGGAAAAAGTGTCATTACACTGTATTCAGCACAAACTAGGCTACAATAATATGTGAGGAACATGTATGTACATGTTTGTGTTTTTGAAGGAATAACATTTATGCGTGGTTATTGAAAAAACAAAAAACTTAAGTCACTGAAATAAGGCCAAATAAAATATAGTAAATCTGTGTTCACAAGACTTTTGGGTATTGGAGGTTGTAAACTAGAGATTTTGCTTAAAAATTATGTAAAAATTATGCTGCCTACTCCTTCATATAAAACAATATATTGATTTAGTTTTTGTAAGACACTTTTTGCCAAGAAACACAGTATGCGAGGAGGTGTGAATCACCACTGAAAATGGGCCATTCTCACCTGAGAAGACAAAAGAATTGGATAGTAATGAGCTGAAATGACTTGCACATTAATGAGGCATTTCAGTCAGGTAGGCTGTAAAAAAAAAACCTTCTGTGATGTCTCAAGCTCATTATGATATATGAAACATACAGAAAAATATTATTACAATATAAAGTAATGGTTTTATATTATACTTTAAAATATAATGTATTTCTGTGATGCAAAGAGTCTGAATATAGACTTTTAGTTTAAAAGCATGCACATTTGGAGAAATATTGGATTCTCATATGCTTATGTCAATTTTCTATACAGAGGAGTTATATTAATTTAATATTCAATGTCATTACTATAAGCGCTGGTGTTTTCAATTCATCCTTGAAGTCGGAGGGCGCTCTGTGCATTTTTAGTCCACAAATTCATCTAAAAGAAGAAGAGGCTATTCCATGAATGGAGTTTCCAATTCATACAGCAGCAGGAGGGCGCTAAAGA
The DNA here is from genome assembly GCF_024489055.1 of Chanodichthys erythropterus. Lineage (NCBI taxonomy): Eukaryota > Metazoa > Chordata > Actinopteri > Cypriniformes > Xenocyprididae > Chanodichthys > Chanodichthys erythropterus. Next base: position 10,292,662 of record NC_090227.1, on the reverse strand, counting down.
AACAAAAACTCATCTAAACTTCATCTGTAGAAGAAAAGTAAACAGGAACTAACTGTATGTATTCTAGAGATCGCTAACCATGACTTTTACATCCAGATAAACACTTTTCAAGACAATAAATACACGATTGAGATGATGAATGCATGTATTGCCTCTGAATTTGCGTCTGAATAGTGCTGGCTCCGTGGGCGTGGCCGCATTAGCGGATAATGAGCTGAAACACGGATTTCTGACATGGCTCTCTTTTCATACAGATTACATAAACACAGAAGGTTTGTTTTCGATTTGACTTACATGATTTAAAACCTGACATCTTAACGGTTTTTTAGACATAATTCTAATATTTCTGTGATTAGTATTCACTAAGTTACAGTTCATTTTCTGAGAATTATCAGATTGGATTTCGTTCAGAGGGAGAGGAGAGATCACGCATCATGTTAGTTTTCTTTATTTACAAAAAGCACAACATTTTGTTTTTACTTTGAGTGTATATAAATAAAAGAAGATATTCCATAGTTTCAATTGATATATTACTTATGTCTCTATGACAAAAAATGACGGAGTATTTTAAGTCTATTTTGCTGCAATGTGAAAAAAAAACTGCAAAACGCGCCGGCGCGTTTTTAGACCTCAGAGTGTTAAGCGTCAGGGGCTTGAGGTCAGCTGAGCACAGCGGCTCAAAGGGATATCCTTTGAGAGCCCTAAGGACCATAGATAGGTCCCAGGTGGGAACAGTGAGGGGGCGAGGAGGATTCAATCGCCTAGCACCCCTCAAGAAACGCACCACTAGGCCGTTTCTCCCCACCGACTGGCCAGCGATAGGAGAGTGAAACTCTGCAATGGCTGCTACGTAGACTTTGAGCATTGAAGGGGCTCGCCCTGAATTCAAACGCTCTTGGAGAAAGGACAGTATCAGAGATATGTCACACTCTGCTGGATCTATGTTGCGTGCAGAGCTCCCGTCGAGGGACCATAAGTGCAGAGCCCAAAGTTCTGGCTGTGGGTGCCAAATTGTCCTGTTCGCCTGAGAGAAAAGGTCCCGTCTCAGAGGAATGGGCCACGGGGCTCTCGTGGAGAGCCTGAACAGCTCTGAGGACCAAACCTGGCTCCTCCAGAGCGGGGCCACCCGGAGGACTCTGTGCTCGTCTTCCTTGATTCGTCTGATAACCTGAGGGATCAGAGCGATCGGGGGAAATGCGTAAAGAAGGGTGCTGGGCCAATGGTGGGCCAGCGCGTTGTCCTTCCTCGAGAAATAAGTTGGGCAATGAGAATTGTCTTCTTAGGCGAAGAGGTCGACCTCTGCCTTTCCGAAGAATTCCCATATTGTGAGAACCGTCTGGGGGTGGAGCGTCCACTCGTCTGAGGGAACATTGCTCCGAGACAGCATATCTGCTCCCAGATTGGTTTTCCCAGGAATGTGTGTCGCCCTGAGCGACAGAAGCCTGGGTAGAGCCCATTCCAGAAGACGCTTCGCCAGTGTGCATAAGCGGCTGGACAAAAGACCACCCTGGTGATTTATGTACGACACCACCGTCATGCTGTCCAATTGGACTAGGACGTGGCATCCCGTCAGGTGAGCCTGAAAGAAGTGAAGGGCACGTATCACTGCCAGCATCTCTAGGCAGTTGATATGAAGATGGCTCTCCTCGTGTGACCACGAGCCGAAGGCCGGTCTGCCCTCGCAAAGAGCGCCCCAACCCGAGTTGGATGCATCTGTCGAGAGCACCGTCCTTCGCGATGCCGCCTGAAGGGGTACGCCACGCTTGAACCACTCGGGGTTTAACCAGGGCTTCAGGGCTGATAGACAAGCCTGATTGACCTTGAGACAGAAGCGGCCATGCCGCCAGGCGTGGGGGGGGGACCCGAAACTTCAGCCAGTACTGCAGAGGCCGCATCCGAAGAAGGCCGAGCTGTAGAACTGGGGAGGCGGAAGCCATCAGCCCTAATAACCTCTGGAAGGACTTCAGAGGAAGGTAGGCTTTGTTTGTGACGGAAGCCGCGAGCTACTGAATGGCCAGAGCACGCTCTGGCGAGACTACTGCCGTCATGCGGATAGAGTCAAAAACCGCTCCCAGGAACGAAATGCGTTGGCTGGGAAGCAGCGAGCTGTTGGATAGGTTTCTAAATGCATTCTAAATGGCTGAGGAGCACAGATCTGTGAAGTTCTAGCTCTGCTCGCGAGTGGGCCAGAATGAGCCAATCGTCGAGATAATTCATAACACGGATTCCCATCTGTCTGAGTGGGGAAAGAGCCTTGGTAAAAGTGCGAGGAGCCAGGGACAGCCCGAAGGGTAGGACCGTGTATTGGTAAGCCACACCCTCGAAGGCGAATCTCAAGAACCGCCTGTGGTGGGGGGCTATCTGGATGTGAAAGTAGGCATCTTTCAGTTCCAGTGAGCAGAACCAGTCCTCGTGACAAATCTGTGCGAGGATCTGCTTCAGCGTCAGCATCTTGAACTTCCGTCTCATGAGGGAGTGGTTCAGGATCCTGAGATCTAAGATGGGTCTGAGACTGCCACCTTTCTTGGGGACCAGAAAGTAACGGCTGTAAAAGCCTGGATCGCTCTCTGGAGGAGAGACTATTTCTATAGCCCCTTTCCTGAGCTTTCCTGAGAACGTTAGCGTTGTCCGAAGCACCCCGCCGAAGCGTGGTCTTCAGGCGAACTGGAGCGAGTAGCCCTGACTTATGATCCCTAGGACCCACTTTGACAGCCCGGGGATGGCCCGCCAAGCCTCGACCCGGGTGGCAAGAGGTTGAATGACATCGGCTGACAGCCCGCCTGAGGGGGGGCTGTACACCAAGGGAAGTGGAAGAGGAAATTTGCCCTTTATTAGAAAAGGTAAAAATGTGTTCGCCGTGAAAAAGGCGGTTTGTGTGGATGCAACATTTGTGGGCCCATCTGGAACACTGAGCATCATTCCCACGTCCGGATGTGAACGAGGCGGAGGGGAAACTGCGCAAAGGAGCTTTGGGGGTGGTCCGGCCGCAGCGAGACATTCCCCCGTCCTCTTCCTTCCTCTTAAATCAGGATGACTTAGGCGTCACAGGGTCCAGCACAATCTTGGGCCGGGGTCCCTGCCGTCTCGGGAAGGAGCGTCTGGCAGAGCGAGAGCGCTGGCATTGCTCCTTTGGCGGTGCTGCCTGGGAGGCAGAGGGGGCAGGCTTACTCTGCTGAGCCGGCGAAGGCCTGGGTCGGCTTGAAGCAGATGCGGAGCTGGAGCGTTTTGGCAAGAAGTGTCTCATGGCCTGAGACGACTTCTGCGCTGCAGTGAATCGCTCGGTGAGACCCTATACCGATGGCCCAAAGAGACCGGAAGGCGAGACAGGGGCGTCTAAAAAGGCCATCTTATCCGCGTCCTTGATCTCGGTCAAGTTGAGCCATAAGTGGCACTCTAAAACTACCAGGCTGGCCATGGACCTTCCAATGGCCTGGGCTGTGGCCTTCGTGGCTCGCAGGGCTAGGTCAGTGGCGCTGCGGAGGTCCCTGAAGGCGGGTGCATCAAAGCCGGACTCGTTCATAGAGCGGAGAAGCTTGGCTTGAAACACTTGGAAAATGGCCATAGGCGAGGGCCGCGGAAGCTCTTTTAGAGTGGACGAATCCGCTAGGAAAAACGCTCTCTGAGGGGGCGCCGGATGGCGGCAGGAGACGGCTGAGGCGGCGGCCGGAACAGGAAGCAGGCGGCGGGCGTCTTGAAGACGGCGCTCGGGGCAGTAGTCCACGAGGGCGCCGGCGCTGTCGTAGTCCGGCGGCTCAGCTGGGTCCGCTGCGGGGCCTCTTCAACGGCGGCAAGAGCTGCTTCTTCCAGGCGGCGAGCTTCTTCGGCTTCAGCTTCGGCTTCAATAGATGTTTAGTCTTCGCTGAAGGAGAAAGGACTGAAATCCTATGGCGAAACGCCCGCTTATATAGCACTAAACCCCGCCCCTTTCGGCGGGAATATTCGCGCACTTTCTCGCCATAGGTCGCGCAGCTATGCCGTGCCGTCATTGGTTCAACGACTTCTCATGAGTGAACCAATGACGATGCAGTTACACCGCGTTATTGAAAAAGGCTCCAGTGATGGAGAAAAAGGGAGACTTTTCCCCATACGCAGTACGAGTGAAGTATCGAAAGGGAACTTTGTATTTATTTTGTTATTAGAGATATGCATTTGATTTCAATACCCCTGTGTATATACTTATTTATCCTTGTATTTGTTACAGTACAGATGGCTCAGAGACATCTTTTATGTGTGGAGTGATTGCGTGCTGGTGTGAGTGATTATTATTCAGGAGAGGGAGTGCAATGCGATTGGTTGGTGTTGGAGCCTGGCGTGTCTGTGACAGTACCCCCCTCCCCACGGCCCGCTCCTGAGGGCCGCGGACCCCGACGTCGTTGTCGTCTTCCTCTTCCACGAGGGGCAGGTCTGTTGAGATGCGCAGAGTGGAAGGTTTCCAGCAGGTTTGGGTCGAGTATGTCATTGCGTGGTACCCATGAGTGTTCCTCAGGACCATAGCCTTCCCAGTCTACCAGGTACTTGAGCTGACCACCACGGCACCGGGAGTCCAGAATTTCTCTCCCCTCATAGGCAGCTCCATCGTCCAGTAGGAGTGGGAGGGGGGGTTCGGCTGCGTCAACGCCAGGCTCTGTGGAGGGAGAAACAGAGGAATGGTGAGGCTTGAGAAGTGACACGTGGAATGTAGGGTGAATGCGATACTCAGGTGGGAGTTGGAGTTTGTAGGTGACAAGGTTGATCTGCTCAAGGATGGTAAATGGGCCAATGAACCTGGGACTCAGCTTACAGCATGGGTGGCGTAGACGGATGTCCCTCGTAGACAGCCAGACCTTCTGCCAAGGTTGATCGATGAGTGCTTCGGAGCGACGAAGGTTTGGGCCACCAGAAGCGATCTTTTAGCAACGAGAGGGTTTCATTGACCCCCGGGTGGCCAGTGCCAAATGATGTATGGACGGAGTGAATAAGTGGGTTACGCCATGCTCTGGTGATGTATTGCGAGCCTGGCGGGCAACCCGGCAGAGTGTTGGTGGAGGCATTAGTAGAGGGAAGGGTCTCCTCAGACCAGGTAATGGGGCTGAAAATTACCTCTAGGGTTCCTCTGTGTTTTCTTCAGGAGTATAAAGTCGAGACAGAGCAACAGCCTTGGTGTTTTTGGATCCAGGTCTGTAGGAAATGGTGAAATTGAAGCAGGTGAAGAAAAGAGCCCAGCAGCCTGTCATGGATTGAGTCTCTTGGCGGCTTGAAGATATTCCAGGTTTTTGTGATCTGTGAGCACCAAGAAAGGATGTCTTGCTCCCTCCAGCCAATGCCTCCACTCCTCGAGGGCCAGCTTCACAGCTAACAGTTCTCAGTTGCCGATGTCGTAGTTCACCTCCGCCGGGTTGAGCTTGCGGGAGAAGGCACATGGATGGAGGCGGCTCGGATTCCCCTGCTGCTGTGATAGGAACAGTCCTACTCCGGTTGTGGAGATATCCACTTTCACTATGAAGAGCTTGTCGGGATCAGGATGGACCAGGAGAGGAGCGGTGGTGAAGGCTTCTTTTAAGGTGTTGAAAGCTTCTTCAGCAGATGTTGTCCAGGACAGAGACTTGTGCTTGTTTCTCAGGAGACTGGTGAGAGGATTAGAGATGGAGCTGTAGTTCTGAATAAACCGTCTATAGAAGTTTGCAAAGCCAAGGAAACGTTGGAGTTCCTTCACAGTGGTGGGAGTTGGCCAGTTCTTGATGGCTGCCACCTTCCCCTCGTCCATCCGGATGCCACTGCTGTCGATGTTTTAGCCAAGGAACTGCACTGAGGGTTGATGGAAGGAGCACTTTTCGGCTTTGAGGAACAGCTGGAACTCCCTCAGGCGTTTCAGGACCTCAGCAATGTGGTGGCGATGTTCGGCCAGGCTCCAGGAGTAAATCAGGATATCATCGATGTATACCAAGACAAACTTGTAGAGAAACTCCCAGAGCACCTTGTGTATGAAGTCCTGGAATACGGAGGGGGCATTGACAAGGCCATAGGGCATGACCAGATATTCGTAGAGGCCTGTGGGCATGACGAAGGCGGTCTTCCACTCGTCCCCCTCGCATATCCGTATGAGGTTATACGTGCTGCGGAGGTCGAACTTGTTGTAAACAGTGGCACCACAGAGATGTTCCAGGGCCGCTGGGACGAGAGGAAGGGGGTACCTGAACTTGACGGTTATATTGTTGAGAGCTCTGTAGTCAATACAAGGCCACAAGTCTCCGTCCTTTTTTTTAGCCATGAAGAAGAAGCTGGAAGCAGCAGAGGAAGTTGATGGACAGATGTAGCCTTGAGCCAGGGCCTCCTCGATGTATTCCTCCATGGCCTTCTCCTCCGGGATGGACAGGGGATAAATCTTTCCCCTGGGCACTGACTCACCTGGAAGCAGATCGATGGCGCAGTCCCATGGCCGGTGTGGAGGCAGCTTTGAAGCTCTCTTAGGGCAGAAAACGTCACTGAAGGGGGCATAACAGGATGGAATATCCACAGATCGTTTCTCTAATGGACTCTCAATGGATAAAGCACAGACAAGAAGATGATTCGAGCTTGGAGAACGTGGAACAGGGAATTTAGAGAAACAGTCATTAAAACAGGATTTGCCCCACTTCAGGACTTCGCCAGTCTTCCAAGAGAGGATGGGACTATGCTGCTCCAACCACGGATGCCCTAAAATCACGTCAGCGGTGGATTCCTCTAGAACCAGCAATGAGATCTTCTCCACATGAAGTACACCAATTTTAAGTAGTAGTGGGCCAACACACTGGCTTACTTGTCGTCTGCTTACAGGTTTCCCAGTTATTGATTGGATCTGGTACGTAGTAGACGTAGCCTTGGTCCTGAGCTTGAGCTGACGGCAGAGGGTGCCGGAGATGAAGTTGCCTGCTGACCCAGAATCGAGGAGGGCGGTACATGGAATAGAGACATCAGCAGCAGTAAGCTTCACAAAAGTGGTGAGTGGTTTCATTAGTAGAAGGGAAGATGGCACTCACCATGGGACGAGGAGGACGAATGGGGCATGCAGAGATTACATGCCCAGGAGTACCACAGTACAGACATAGATTCTGGGTCAGCCTTCTCTGCTGTTCAGCAGGAGTCAGACTTGATGATTCCAATTGCATGGGTTCATGGGCTGGTTCTGGAGGGTTGATGGAGTCTGGCTGGCAGAGGATGGTGGTGAGCTGCGACTGGCCCTGGAGCTCTTCGAGACACGACTGCATACGAGTGGCGAAACGGATGGAGAGTTGGATAAACCTTTCAAGCCCGATGGAATCCTTGTATGCAGTGAGGTGCAGCGAGAACCGCACTTGTGGATCCAATCCTTGATGATATGAAGTAAGCAGCGTTTGTTCGTTCCATCCGCTCTTGGCAGCAAGTGTTCTGAACTGAAGAGAATATTCATTAACAGACATTTTTCCTTGCTTTAGATTATAAAGCTTCTCAATCCCAGGAGGGCTTTCCGAACACCTCTTTGAAATGATCGACGAAACTGGAGTAGGACTGGATAGCTGGATGATTTAGGGACCAGATGGAATCAGCACATAGAAGTGCCTTGCCGCTCAGTTGTGTGATCAGGAACGCCACTTTAGACTGTTCGGTGGGGAGCATGTGCAGATGCATCTCCAGGACCAGTGAGCATTGCAGGAGGAAACCGTTGTGATCCTCCGCAGAACCAGAATAGGGCGCCGGTTTGGCCATGGGACTGGCGTACAGCAGCAGTGAAGGAGTGATGGCGGTGTTTGCGGAAGTGATGGCAGGTGTAGCTGGCATGGGTGCTGGGTGCACGGTGAGTGTTTGACATAATGCATCTGTAACAGACAAGCCTGTTACTAAGTCTTTTGTCTGCAGTTTTCTTCCTCACTGCTAGAGGTGCTATAGCACCTAATTGAGCTCCTTAAGTAAAGGTAAGGTTTTAAAGGAAGTTAGCAGAACAGCAGCAGTAGGAAGCATGGCTATACTGCATTTGTGCTATGTCCTGGTTGAGAAATGTTCTATTTCAAGCTCAACTTAAAGTAAGGATTGTTTTCTTTCCTGCTATTTAAATTTGACTGTTGTCAGCCTGTCGATAATGTTTGTTGTCAATACGTTATTGGATTTGTTTGTTGATATATGCTGAGCAATTGTATGTAAGCTGTGTTGGGTTTGATGCTCAAAGGTTGATACAGTTTATTTGTATGTATTTTAGAAGGACCCTTTATCGGTGACTTTAACACCGCATGGTGAGAGCTCAATATGGACTTTAAGCCCAGATGGATGTAAGCTTGTGGTTTTTGGCTTACTTATGGCTGTACTTGATGGGGAAACGTCTGGAGCTTGAACTATTATTGGTTGAATCAAATTCATCGTCAATAATTGGATTAATCATCATCTAAGAGACAACTTCTACTTTGGACATTGTTTGATGAACTTTATACCCTCAGTTAAGACTCTCTCTCACACACACACCACCATTTTCACATTAAAAAACTGTGTAACCTATTGCCCAACTTCTGCAATGCACCTATCCATTATATTGTTTTGAATGTGATTTGTCTTTTTTTTGCATTTTCACTTTGTGTGGTGACTATTTTTTGTTTTCATGGTTGTATAAAAGAATGGTCGATTTATTTTGTGAGCATCTTTACCTTCTTAATCTGTGGTTAGGCAAACTGAATCCCCCCTTAATTAAGTGGTGTAACTAGTTTTGTGTTTAAAAACACATGAGACGGTTATACATCGACCAGGTCTTGGAATGGACCGGAGTGACTCATACTTGCGTCTATGGTGTCTGTGTTACAGTACAGATGGCTCGGAGACAGAAGATCTCAGTTAAGGTATTTATTTGACACAAGCAGAGGAATAGTCGAACACAGGTGAGGAATGATGCAGTGATTCAGAGTGATAGATGAATGAATAATGATACTGTCCTTTGTGAATTGCAGGTGGGTTATCATTGGTGATCGCTGGAGTAGTAGAGAAGCTGAAGACGGATGACACTCACACACACGATGGAGACCTAGGTAACTTGGGAACACTGGATATAGGTAAGTAACAACAGGAGTCCTTGAGGTAAGCATTCAGGAAGAGTCCTTAGTTGCGAACGAGACCGGATGGTGAGTGACTGTGGCTACGTCTACACTAATCTGGATATATTTGAAAACTGAGTTTTCGTCTAAAAACGCTCCACGTCCACACTATCATTTTCAAACGTTTTCCAAAAGTTGCTCATCCATACTGAAATGTATGAAAACGCTTACATCCCCCTACTGTGCATGAGTAAAGCTTCGACCTGCGTCATTCCCGCTAGGCGTTTATTTACTTTCCGGCTCTTTGAAACTTTGAGGCAATGTCGAGGAAAGGCACTGAGTTTTTTAAAATGGACCGACAGTGTGGTGGAGCTGTTGGTGCGAGTAACACATGAGTATAAAGTGGCCAAAGCAAGCGAGAATGTAGACTGGGAGATGTGTCCAGTCCACAGTACGACGCAAATTCAAATGTATCCGCTTTGGAGAGCGTTTTCCAAAAGCTATGTTTTCGTTGACTTAAAATGCCGTCTCAGTGTGGAAAATATTCGTTCTCAAACGAAAACGTATTAGTGTGGACATGGCCTGTGTGTGAGTGTCTTTTATGTGTGGAGTGATTGCAGAGGTGATTGCGTGCAGGTGTGAGTTATTGGTATTCAGGAGAGGGAGTGCGCTGCGATTGGTTGGTGTTGGAGCCTGGCGTGTCTGTGGCAGTATTATCTGTCTTTAAATTTTTTTTTTTTATTTAATTTTTTTTTTTTGTACTATTGTTATTTTTGTTTTGTAATGTATATGTTTTTATTGAATTTCTTGTTGCTGTTATTTTTTTGTTACTGAATAAAGCATTAAAAAAAAAAAGTTCCCTCAGATACATGTAGTCTCAGCCGCACTTGCGCAGTCCGACACATGTATCTGCATTGGCTCCTTGTATATCGACACCTACACCTACACTGGCTCCGTGCTCCTCCTCACCTGCACCAGGATCTGCATCGGCTCATTGTACGTTGACACCTACACTGACTCTGTGCTCCTCCTCACCTCACTTTTTTTCTCCCCTCCTCCTTTTTCCTAGGCACGCCTACACGGGACGGTTATTGGTTCGGGAGGCTGCTAATCTTCATCAGCTTGCATGACGTTATGCTACCTGCTGCCAATCCTGTATGGGCGCCAGGGTTTAAAAGAGCGGTTTGACGAACGCAAAGATAGTTTTGCTTTCCTGTTCTTGTGCTTGTTTAATTTGCCCTTTTGGTTAAGTTTCTTTGGTGCAATGACACTCTTATGTTGTACAGTTTGGAGTTGTCATTTCTCTTCTTTTTTTTAATTTGTTTTCTTATTTGTTATTTTGACTGTTATTCTCCTCGCCCTATGGGAAATGGACAGGTAGTATGTCACATATGTCATGCAACACTCAGTGACTTCAATGTATAGACACATCAGTTAGAAGTGAGCACCACTTATGTATGTTTTGTTTGGGTAGAAAGAGTAGGTAAGTTATGACGTTTGACACGCTGAAGACTTGCTTTCTCATTTTTCTTTTCATAAGTTAGGTTAGTTTTGAACTTGAGTTAGCTTGGGTTTTGCTTTTGTTCTTTTCTTTTCTTTGGCGCCTCTTTTTTGTCCTTTTTCCTGGTTTATTTTGTTTCCTTTCTTTTTGTTCATGTAAATATTGTCTTTGTTTTTGTTGTTGTTGTTGTTTTGTTACTTTGTTAGTACTTCATTATTGTAGTATTATCTTTATTATCTCACACCTTTCCCCCCCTGTCTTTGATTGTAAAATAAACTCTGTTTATTGGCAGTTCTCATAGCGTTTTGTCTTTTGCTACCACCACCCGCACACGCAATGGTCACAATCTCAATGTTACCCCTTCTAACCCTAGAACAAAATTAAGAAGCTGTAACACTTCTCCTCACCTGTGCCAGGATCTGCATCGGCTCCTTGTACGTTGACACCTACACTGACTCTGTGCTCCTCCTTACCTGCGCCAGGATCTGCATTGGCTCCTTGTATATCGACACGTACACCTACACTGGCTCCGTGCTCCTCCTCACCTGCGCCAGGATCTGCATCGGCTCCTTGTAGATCGACACCTGCACTGACTCTGTGCTCCTCCTCACCTGCAGCAGGATCTGCATCAGCTCCTTGTAAATCCACACCTACACTGACTCTGTGCTCCTCCTTACCATCAGCAGGATCTGCATCAGCTCCTTGTAAATCCACACCTACACTGACTCTGTGCTCCTCCTTACCTGCGCCAGGATCTGCATCGGATCCTTGTATATCGACACCTACACCTACACTGACTCTGTGCTCCTCCTCACCTGTGCCAGGATCTGCATCGGCTCCTTGTATATCGACACCTACATTGACTCTGTGCTCCTCCTCACCTGTGCCAGGACCTGCATCGGCTCCTTGTATATCGACACCTACACTGACTCTGTGCTCCTCCTCACCTGCACCAGGATCTGCATTGGCTCCTTGTATATCGACACCTACACCTACGCCTACACTGGCTCCGTGCTCCTCCTCACTTGCACCAGGATCTGCATCGGCTCCTTGTAAATCCACACCTACACTGACTCTGTGCTCCTCCTCACCTGCGCCAGGATCTGCATCGGCTCCTTGTATATCGACACCTACACTGGCTCCGTGCTCCTCCTCACCTGCGGCAGGATCTGCATTGGCTCCTTGTACGTTGACACCTACACTGACTCTGTGCTCCTCCTCACCTGCGCCAGGATCTGCATCGGCTCCTTGTATATCGACACCTACACTGACTCTGTGCTCCTCCTCACCTGCGCCAGGATCTGCATCGGCTCCTTGTATATCGACACCTACACTGACTCTGTGCTCCTCCTCACCTGCACCAGGATCTGCATCGGCTCCATGTATGTTGACACCTACACTGACTCCTTGGTCCTCCTCACCTGCGGCAGGATCTGCATTGGCTCCTTGTAAATCCACACCTACACTGACTGTGTGCTCCTCCTCACCTGCACCAGGATCTGCATTGGCTCCTTGTAAATCCACACCTACACTGACTCTGTGCTCCTCCTCACCTGCACCAGGATCTGCATCGGCTCCTTGTATGTTGACACCTACACTGACTCTGTGCTCCTTCTCACCTGCGCCAGGATCTGCATCGGCTCCTTGTATATCGACACCTACACTGGCTCCGTGCTCCTCCTCACCTGCGGCAGGATCTGCATTGGCTCCTTGTACGTTGACACCTACACTAGCTCTGTGCTCCTCCTCACCTGTGCCAGGATCTGAATCGGCTCCTTGTACGTTGACACTGACATCGGCTCTGTGTAAACCCACACCTTCAGTCTTCATTTACTGCCTCTAAGAATCAAAAAAGGAGAAAAGAAGAACTTGAACATGCACATTCAAAGGAAACACCCTGACCAGTCAAAAGATATAACAGTGCAATCACATCTGTCTAGCATATGTATTGACACATCAAATGGAGTGTCAGCTGTTCAGAGGAGTGGCCATGGTTTGTCTGTACCAGTGCATGTTCAAAAAAAGACTTGGGTCAAACATCATCAAGTTAGGTGTGAGTAACAAGAGTGTTGCCAATATCAGCAGCTTGCTTACAGGAGTGGACAGTCTTTTAGTCTTAGTGAACACCTCCGTTCATTGGACTATTGTTCTGACACAGTGTTTGAAGAGCTCTTGGATCTTAGTGTTCTTGATGAAATGATTGAGCTTAAAATCTTTGGAGAAGCCAAGAAGGCAGTCTGTCTGAAGAGACAGAAAATAGCACAGACAGCACATGTCCCGTTTTCAGTCTTAGTCACATTAGGTGACTCGCAAAAACAGATCACACTGTCTGTACATGAGCCCATAATCCATCACTTCAGTCATCTTGGGATAGTTATGGTCTCTTATAATTCAACTGCCAGAACTTGGTACTGCCCCTGTGCAAAGCCCCGGATGTCTTGCCCTCATAAAAACATTGCCAAATGGCACTTTTTTCAAACAAATAAGCAGTTATTTGGATCAGAGAAACCATCTGAAGCAATAGACTCCTCAGTTTTACCGCTCTCAGAAGACCTCACCCACGCTCCCCGTTTGACCTGCACTGCACTGTAAAGTATATTTACTCTAAGAAGAAAATTCCATCTACTCTTTTAATGATGTTTTATAAACGTAGTTCAGGAGGAACAAGTCAAATAAGATACCCAACCATTACATCATCTTAATCATTACGTCATCTCAACCAGCTGTCAACAATCTGTAATCAGCGTATCTACCCAATCGGCATGCGTTCAGGCCTGTACATAATCACAGTCAAACTCACCCAAGGATCCTCGACAGTTTCCAGAATCCCTCCACCACCCCGTCTCCTCACACTCTCTGGATTACTTCATATAATCTAAAAGGAGGGGGGGGGTACTCTGTGTTCGGGCCGATTACCGAGCTCGGAGCCCTCTCCCCGGACAGCACGCCAAATACGTTTACCAATTAATTTACCTGACTTATTTGTAAGTGTGAACTCGTGAAAAAGAAGTAGCCCAACCAAAAACATCACAGTTTCCATCAAGTTTGCTTCCTGTGGAAAGCAGCTGTATGGTGTGCGATGGACATACAGCCATGGGCGTAGGTTTGGTCCCCCCCCCCAAAATGCACTCTCAAAAAATAAAAATAAAAACCTGAGACTGTGTAATGCTGCACAACCAAACGTTTTATTAACAGAAATTATGTACATTAGTATTTACACTAACAAAAAATACTCTGCCACAAGGAAACAAATCTAAATAAATAAATATAATAGCCTTTTTCTATTATAAACACTATTTACCCTCCAGTACACTCACGTTAATACCTGGGAATGTGAAATGCTGAACAACCATACGGTTTATTAACAAACAAACATAATTTACTATGTAGCTACGTTAATAGCCTATTTATACTTACAAAAAAACACTGTTGGCTAATTGACATTCAGTTACTTGCTAATGTAGCATTCTATCATCCTGGGTAACACATACTATCACCAGTTAATACTATTTTCCACAGTAGAATCTGCATTTGAAAGCCTGGTCAGTCACTACTGCTAGTTTATTTGTGTGGCTAGCTAGTTATTTTGCCTACTTACACTCTGAGGGCCCTATCTTGCACCCAGCGCAATTGACTTTGTACACCGACGCATGTGTCATTCCTATTTTGCAGCCGCGCAAAGCACGCTTTTCCCTCCACAGAAGCACGTCGCTAAACTAGTGAATGAACTTGCGCTCCCTGGGCGGTTCAGCGCAAAAAAGGAGGCGTGTTCCGGCGCAAACAATCCCTGGTGCTATTTTGCTGTTCCATTAAACAATTGCGCCACTGACCAGAAAAAACCTAGTCTAAAGTCAGTGGCGCGTTGCGCGTTGTTCATTATGCTATTTTAAGGGCGCATGCTTGACCATAATGTATAGCGTGCACAACGCGCATACACTTTGCTCATGTAATCTACACAGATGCAACAGTTATTTTTGCAAATCATATGTTACACTAAAAAAATATTAACACATGAGATGACGGAAATCATTGTGGTGTGCCACGAAGATGTGAAAAAACCTGTTTAACCGACGCTATTTTGGGTGGGTTTCTCCCATCCCCATACAACACAACTTCTCTGTCTTTCACTGCTCTTACAAGAACATCAGTCTCCTCGGCTGTGAACCGCTCCTGGCGTGCGCCTGGTAAATACGCCATAATAATAGCAATCCATAATGGAACTTGCGCACCTGCTTTTAAAGGGAATGTTGGATGACGCTCTGATTGGTTTATTTCACGTTACGCCCAAACCACACCTATGAATAATGAAGCTACTTCAGACCAACCCATTTTAGATTTGCGCCGGGCGCAAGAGCCATTTATCCCGCCGGGAAAATAGCAACAGCGCCGAGACCCGCCCACAAAGTTACTTGCGCTTTGCGCTTTGACACTTGCGTTTCAGATCGTTAAAATAGGGCCCTAACTCTGCTTTATGAAAAAGCTTCTTATGTCCCGTGGCATCTACAAAGTACAAAAAGGGGCAAAAAAAACGGAATATTAAAATGTTTTTACTCTGGCCGTTGTCGTCTGGCAGTCGGCGTCGTCAACATGCCAACCGCTCGCTGCTAGTGCAAGCACAAAAGTATTCCCGGCCCGCGCGTGTAGCCTGTAAGATACCCCGCTGCCAATCAAATTACGACGTTTCTTGTACTGTCGTCGTCCTGGCCGTTAGAATCGATCCAAATAGCAGTGCAAAGATCCAAATAGCAGTTCAAAGGGGCTTGCTAAATATTGGTGGGGACAAATTTGTCATCTCAAAATATTGATAGGGACTAGTACCTAGCGTCCCCCCCTAAACCTACGCCTATGCATACAGCACTTGAAACACCGGTATTAACAACAAGAAATGCCAAAATTGTCACCATGACTGGTGTAATTACTGGTTATTTTACATAAATTAGAATATAATTATTTTAGAACTAGACATGTTCTTGATGTCTTAACGAATACAGCTGTTATTCAATATTTCCTTTGTGGCAGTTTCAACTTACACTCAAAGATGCCCAGGTTGCCATATGATCTACAGATACTAAGAATGGCGTGATGGACTCCACAATTTACATTCTTCTGAGTCTTGAGCTTTGTCTTCATCTTAGACACAGTTTACAGGTTTGTTAAATGACACATTCAAAAATTAAAATGGTTTCAGTAAGCCAAAAACTCAAACACCCCTCCATTCCACTTTATCTGTTCCAGAGTCACGTTTCTGTCTCCAGGGTCATTGATACTTTGGAGAGCCTTCGGGGAGTGAAATACCCAAATCGAGACACTGTACTCTATTTTTTTTTTTTTTTTAATTATTGTTTTAAAGCACAATGCATTTTTATGGTTCATTAAATACAGTGTGTTTTTGTAATAAGCACTCTTTTATTTTGAGTGTTTTGATTTTGTCAGTTATAAAAATTATCATTTAATCTATCGGTTATCTGCAGTCACTGTCCAACTTGGTTATCGGTATTGGTAAAATTCAATATCAGTTGTCCTCTAGTTAATAACACATTTTTGTGATGTGACAAACTCAGAACATGTATTTAGTATTGATTTACACAAACTTTAATTTACATTTTTAAAACCCAGTGGGAGTTTCTAATAAAGTTTCAATACAGTTAGTGACCTCAAAGAACCACCATCGGAAGTAAACATTGAGGGATTCTGGCAATCAGTGGATCTGGAGATGGATGCATGTGGCTTTGTTTCCAGTAAGTAATTGTATTTAGGTACATAAAGTCCCTCTAAGACCAGTTATTTCACTCAGTGGCCATCTTTGAAATGCATTCCATGAATGCAATTACATCCCCTGTCTCTTTAAAAGGGAAGGGAAGCATCAAATTCTCTAAAACTGTTTGCAAGCTTACATTTAAATTTTATATTTTAAATCATCAGTGAAACCTGAAAACAACTGTCTGAAATAGTGTTTTTTTTTTTTTTTTTTTTTTTGCTGAAATAGCATTAATTTTTTTTCAGTGTTCATACCCAATCCTAAGGGGACATCTCAGAAGACGGTTTCTATAGCTACCGTGACTTTACTGATTAGCGATTGGCTCTTTTATTTCAAAGACGGGTCTTCCTTTAATAGAGCTGCCATATAAAGCATTGCATTTTTCCTCATTCAAAACTAGATGAGTGACATGTCTTGTGTATTCTATATGGTTTATATGATATCGACATGATCAAATTAATTTTATATTTGTAAATGTTTCCCCTCCCCCCTCAGACCGAACAAACAATCCATTTATTGTGGAGCCAAGTTATGAAAAGTGGGCTCCATGGATTGGACAAAAAAACATGTATGAGTATGAGAGGGTTTTTCTCTCCAAAAGTTACATCACCCGAAGCTCAGGTTCTCAGTGTGTCTGAGGATCGTCTTGTAGATGAGCTGATGAAACAGAAGGTTAAAACCTTGAACTGTTTAATTTTACATTTACATTTATTTGGCAGACGCTTTTAATCAAAAGTGAGGAATACAAGAAGCAAGTCATCATGAAGAGGCAAATAGACACAAGAAGTACAATACAAGTTTCAAACATTGCTCAGAGTATAATATGCTACAGTAGAGAGGGATTAAAGGAAATGGAAGGATATGTAATGAAAGGATATTTTTTTTTTTTTTTTTTTTTTTTTTTAAGATGAGGTTAAGTGCTCACAAAAGAGATGAGTGTTCAGCTGTTTAATCATTTCCATTGAAGTCATTATAATTAATTTGATCACGAACCATTTACATAATAGGTTGGTGTTGTCAGAAAGTTGTGCAAGGCCTGTAATGTGGACTCCAAGGGATCTCGCATGGACCTGATTTTAAGATTAAGAGCAGAGATGCAAAACAGGCATTCATACAACAAAATTTTCCAGAAGATCTGGGGGGCATCAGGTGAGAGACTGGTTTGATATGTTAAAAATTATTTTCACTTGTTTCCTTCATTTTTATTGTCTTTTTTAGGTGGATGGTCTGTTGTCCTGTGTCCACATGGTGTGGTCTACAGTTTGAAGTTTAATTTGAGGGCAGAGAGTCCAAGGGATTTTATGGACTTGCTTTGGTCATGGCAACACTTGCCCAATGTCACAATATATGACTTTGCTCGAGGCTTGGCAACACATGCCAATTTCCATGTACCTTCATCTCTTCCGTTTCAACCATACGAAGGAAGACTGGCAGACTCAACACCCGAGAATTATCAACAAAGCAAAGCAAGGAAAGCTTAAAGTATCTCTTCCTTGGTTGATCGAGAAGACTGATACTCTGAACTCAGAGGGCCATCCAATCACGGGATCATCGGAACGCTATATTTGTACGACAAATTACACAAACCCAACACAAAAGACCTGGTGCCAGAACTACAGGGTTGGCTGAACAGCCAAATTGAGGAGCAATTTTTTGCAGACTTGAGAAAAAACAACTACTTTATCAATAATAGGGCTCCCTCGACACACATTTTCATTATGCGGAACATTATCCATCACAAAAATGCATCAGCAAACCAGAAGATCTTGGAGCGACAGCTACAGCTCACAGCATTGAAAATGTTGTCCTCTCTGACTTGGGACAAGCAATTTCAAGTCAGCATCCATTCTACAGGTGCTGGTCATATAATTAGAATATCATCAAAAAGTTGATTTATTTCACTAATTCCATTCAAAAAGTGAAACTTTATATTATATTCATTCATTACACACAGACTGATATTTCAAATGTTTATTTCTTTTAATTTTGATGATTATAACTGACAACTAAGGAAAATCACAAATTAATTATATCAGAAAATATTACTTAAGACCAATACAAAGAAAGTCCTTCAGACTCTGGGACCCTGATTTCCAAAGGAAATGCAAAATTTACTTTCATCAGAGAACATAACTTTGGACCACTCAGCAGCAGTCCAGTCCTTTTTGTCTTTAGCCCAGGCGAGACGCTTCTGAAGCTGTCTGTTGTTCAAGAGTGGCTTGACACAAGGAATGCGACAGCTGAAACCCACATCTTGCATATGTCTGTGCGTAGTGGTTCTTGAAGCACTGACTCCAGCTGCAGTCCACTCTTTGTGAATCTCGCCCACATTTTTGAATGTTTTTTGTTTCACAATCCTCTCCAGGGTGCGGTTATCCCTATTGCTTGTACACTTTTTTCTACCACATCTACCACATCCTTCCCTTCGCCTCTCTATTAATGTGCTTGGACACAGAACTCTGTGAACAGCCAGCCTCTTTTGCAATGACCTTTTGTGTCTGGCCCTCCTTGTGCAAGGTGTCAATGGTCGACAATCAGTCTTCCCCATGATTGTGTAGCTTACAGAACTAGACCATTTAAAGGCCTTTGCAGGTATTTTGAGTTAATTAGCTGATTAGAGTGTGGCACCAGGTGTCTTCAATATTGAACTTTTTCAAAATATTCTAATTTTCTGAGATACTGAATTTGGGATTTTCCTTAGTTGTCAGTTATAATGATCACAATTAAAAGACATAAACATTTGAAATATATCAGTCTGTGTATAATGAATGAATATAATATACAAGTTTCACTTTTTGAATGGAATTAGTGAAATAAATCAACTTTTTGATGATATTCTAATTATATGACCAGCACCTGTATTTGTTTTTTCTAATCACTACTATTGTTAATAAATTTGCAGATCTAATCTTTTTTTTATTTTTTTATCATCTGTCTTTCTCAGCCCCATGTTCCACTGACAAGCATATTTCTTCTGGCTTTGGGTTAGGACCTGAGCATGAGTCATGGAAACATTCACCACATGGTAAGGATTTTTTTATTATTATTATTATTATTCATATTTTTTTGTTCCTTGCTAATTCTTGGAAATGTTTTGTTTGTCTTGAAATATGCAGAAGAGTGTGGACCCCAATGCAAAGAAGACACAAAGTGCAAAAACATTACTCCTTGCAGAGCATTGTGGTCTTTAACATACCATTCAGCACAGAAAGAACTGGCTAGTTTAATAAGATCAACAATACAACAAATCTGCTTAAGTTGGTGTTTAACCTTGCATTTGCAAATATTGCTATTTCATTAGCTCAGCTACACACTGAACATAGAGAAGCCTGCAAAGAAGCTGATTATTCGAACTGCAAAGCCGTGCCTGATCTGTGCAGATTTACTGTAAGATATTGGTTGTTTTACATTTATGATACAATTTTCTTTGTGTATTGCAAGTGAAGAGTTTAGATGCATAACCCTCTTAAAGCCATCTGAAATTTAGCTCTATAATTAGCGTTTTTATCAAGCTCATATGTCTCTGTTCAGTTATTTCACTTTAATGGCAATGAGAACAACCTATACATTGATATTAAAGTAAAGTTACTGAACTTAAACACATCATCTGAGTAAAATGCTAATTTTAAAAAAGAATTTCAGATGGCTTTTAGAGGGTTTTGCGTCTGAACTTTTCAAGTGTTTCCCTAATTTAATTACCCTTTTGTCCCGAATATAACCAGCCCAACTTGGCTCTTCAAATTACCAATTGCTCAAAACAACTGCAAGATTATTTAATCTTACATTTATTGTCCCGATTCGTGCCTCATTCTCAGTTTGTCTTTTTCACTCATTGAATGCACAGGCCTATGGGAACGAGTCATGAACATGAAGCCAATCCTTTCACAAAACCTCCTCCAAGACTTACGTCAGTACAGGGCTTTTATACATATTCAGGGGGTCGTGTAACAATTTTTCAATGAGAATATACTTTCATGATATAGGAATGTGGTACATATAGATAAAACAAGTCTAAATACGGTCAACATCTGGTCCAGTGCCCCTGTTTGCCTGAGGATCCAAGGAGACCCCTTCTATACTTGCAATACAAAAGGCAGTGACCATTTCTTGGCTGCTTTCCAAGAAACACACACGCATATACATTGTGTACATTAAAACCAGATGTGTGACGAAACCATAACAACTAGTCTCCGTTCAACCCTTGCATCCGTGAAGACCAGATGAGAGAAAACAGGGAGAAACAATGAAAGAAAAGTCAGGCTGATAAGAATATCTATCAACAACACTGTTATTGAAACCACCACAAATTAATCAATGTTTGGCTACAAAAAACATAGTTTACCATTTCTATTATGTTTATTAAGTCAAAAAAACATGGATTTAGTACAGTGAAAAAAGTTTTTGTAAGGCTCGTCATTAGTCAATCAGTCATCCATGCATCATCTCTTACATATATGCTTCTCTCGATTGGAGATGGTTGTTTTCAACTCATCTATATATTAAAATTAAGATTAGCCAGACTGATTCTTTACACAATATTCTGCAGGGAAAAGGCATTCATATTGTTGACTTGTTTATTGTACCAACATGGCTGCCCCCAAGCAACTGTAATCCAATGTCGAGTCTGCCTGTAAGTATGCATTTTTTTCATTCCCAGTTATGCTCACAAATATGTTTGGACTAAAAATCTTTCATTGCTGCTCTAGGATGATGCTCACTTAAAAAATGCTGTGATAATTCCCATTTGGACACCAGGACACTACCAGCTGTGTGTACGTAATGACAATCTTATGATTCAGAAAGTTACACATTATAGCATTTTGATAATTGTATGTAAGCATTGTCATATTTATGGTAAATGCTGTATGTTTATAGAGTACATGTCATTGTAATAGTTTGATTTAAAGTGAATTTCTTTAGGTTTTGAAACCAGCACAGAGAGTGATTCTCCATCTAGATTCTAAATGTTATGAGAGACTGAATGGATTTGGTGATCAGAGATACAAATCACTGTTGAGGTCTTTAGATAAAATCATTGTTTAGAGAAAGTCACATTCTTATTACCTTTCTCTGTTCAGGTTCATTGATCAAGTTCCTCTGTTCAAGCAGGTTTCTCAGACCTTTTTCACCAGGGCCCCTCTTTCATTTTAGAGGTACAGATGACAGTTATCAAAAAAAAAAAAAAACCTAAAGAAACAATTGTCATAAGTCATTCAGCACCATTTCATTCCAAATTCCAAACTGACGTTCCTAGGTGATAAATAAGTTCTGCTTAAGGCCTGACAACTCTGCATATAAAGGGTGTCAACTCAGTTCCTGGAGGGCCACAGCCCTGCAAGAGCTTAGTTCCAGCTCTTCTCCAAAACCATGTAGTTTTCAAATAAGCTTGAAGGACGTGATTAGCTGGATCAGATGTGTTTAGGAACTGAATTTGTCACCCCAGCTGTAGATGTTGGTTCTGCTGTTTAGAGCTGGTCTGTTCCTTTTGACTAGTCTCTTTCTGCAAGTTGGTTGTAAATGAGAGTTCAGTTGTTTGCTTGACCTTTAAAGTTTTTCTTTTGTGAGCATTCATGCACAGGTTTCTCATACTGGGGTTCTGTATTTAATTCTGGCTTAATCTATTTTAATTTTGGCTTTATCACTGTTTCGGTGGTGATTGTGAATGCAGAAAAACAAACAAAAAATTACACCGAGATTATGAATGTCCAGTGTATCTGAAACAGGCCCCCATTTGAGAGACACTGTTGTAGATATTGATGTATGCAGAATACATGTACAGTGTTACATGTATTTGTCCATTGCATTCTTGACAGGGATATTGCATACAGGATAATACCCGGAAAATCGGCAGAAGAACAGGCCTTGATTTACAGGTTGCTGTCTATCTTTCTGTCTGTCTATCTATCCGTCAGTCTGTTTATGAAATTGTGCTTATTCCCCCCTTTCATTATATTTAAGGGTTTTCAAGGACAGCCATATGGAAACGAATGTGGCATATTCAGGTTGATGGTAAGGTGTACAATATGTTGGTGGTTAATAATATATTTATTTTGCCCTAATACTAACTTGTCTTTCATTTATAGTCTGCATTGTATATTGTGCTGGATGCCCCATTTGACTACACAATTGTAAGTAATATTATAGCTTTCAGTAACTTAGAGACAGTGTAACTTACAAAGGGCATAAACTTGTGTTTTGAGCAGCTGGAAATGGCAGAGTTGAGGAAATGGTGGTGCATCATGTTAATGGAGAACTTCGGACAGGATTGGTAAAGAATTGTTTTTTTGGGGGGGGGTTTTGAATACTTAAAGCTTTCATGAATAAGGAACTATGCAATATTCAATCTTTAATCTCTATTTTCCAGACATGGAAAACTGTTTGCCCATTATGCAGAAGAGTCCAAAGCCTTGAGAGGTGATCCACAGCCTGTATTTAAGTTGCAAAAGAGGAAGTTTGAACAAATTTCTCAGGTAAAAGCATATACTTTGAAATCATGAGGTTTAAAATGACATGTTATCATATACTAGCTAAACTTGTGCTGTATTTTTTCCACTAACAGGAAAACCTTTTCCACTAACAGGAAAACCCTTTCCACGTACAGGTAACTCGTACCTTTTTCATTGTTCCAGCTCCTCAGAAAAAGTATGTTACTTTTTAAAAAGGTAGTACTAAAGATAACTGGTTCACATTCAGTCTTCATATGTTTTTTAGGAAGATGAAATGAATGGTTTCACCCCTGAGTCTGCACCAGAGAAGCAGGTGGCTCCACGAAAAGTTTTATTAGAGGTGTTGCAGCCATTGTTTTTCAGCATATTTTTAATTATGCTCTGTTGCATTGTTTTTTCTTAGGTGCGTATCATGACGTATCTTAAGATTGCCAGTCAGTGGTGCTTGGTGATCTTCTTGGCTCAGTTCAGCTTCCTCGTATACTGTGCATGGAGCATGAAGAAGCCATTGAGGCCTTGGACCAGTACTGCAGTGCAGAGTGTATAGAGGACGATCTTGTAGAGCCACTGATGTTTGTCTTTACATTTATGCAGGACATGCATACATTTGTAGAGAATGTGGTGGACAACATCCACCTCGCAGCAATCTTTTGTCACACACAAGATTAAAAAAAAAATTGTCCATTTCTTTTTTTCATGGAATGTTTTTCTATATATTTTCTATATAACATATTTAGGGCCCGAGCACCGATGGTGTTTGTAAACCCAACAGGAAGTGAGATATTTTGGCAGTTTTTGCCATTTCCACATGTTGTACTTTAACAAACTCCTCCTACAGCTTTAATCAGATCAACATCATATTTGGTCAGTCTAATCTAAAGGCCTTTGAGATGTTAAATTGCGAAGATCTAGTTTTCGCTGAAGGGCGTGTCTGTGGTGGCATGACAAAGTCTGATGTTTTGCCATGAAAAAGGAAGTTGTTGTAACTCAGGCATACAATGTCCGATCTGCTCCAAACTTCACATGTGTGAAGAGTCCTGGCCTTAACATATCTATATGCCAATATTCAGTTAGTCATAGCGCCACCTGCTGGCAACAGGAAATGGCATGCTTTACACTTTAATTCCCTCCCAGAACCACATTTCAATATGCCACAAATGACCAAACATACTAGAAACATGTTAAATCATGCAACACTTGGCTAAGTGCTAATGTATGCGATTAACGCCATGAAACAGGAAGTTGTTGTAACTCAGGCATGATGTCCAATCTGCTCCAAACTTCACATGTTTGATAACAGTCCTGGCCTGAACACATCTATATCGCAATATTTGGTTATGGTCAAAACGCCACCTATTAGCAGCAGGAAGTGTGGCATTTCGAAATGACTGGCATAATTCTCCTGTATTCATTCACTTACATGCATGTCGACCACTGTTCACTGTTTTCCTAAAGCCAATGGGTGGTGGTGAGCCCGGGTGCGAGGGCCCTTTCATTGCTGCCTGCAGCTTTAATTTAACTTATTTTTTTACAATGCATTTACAAAACTCAACCACCAACTGTTTTTTTTTTTTTTTTTCTGGTGTATTTGGAAGTATATTAACATTGAATATTAACATTGAATGTGACCGTAGCAGTAGCAATGTGGCTGACTTGTTAAGCTATTATTTAATTCATTATAAAGTTAATTTCGACATCTTTAAAGGTGATTTTTCTCAATATTTTGATTGTTTTTGCACCCTCAGATTCCAGACTTCGAGTTATGTATAAATCTCTCTCTCTCTCTCTCTCTCTCTCTATATATATATATATATATATACTGAACTTGAGCAGCAATATAAATGAACTTTTTTTCTTCTTATGCTCATGAAGGCTATATTTATTTGATCATTTGATGAAAAGTTTTCTATTTTAATACTTTCAACTACACTTCAAAGGTTTAGTATAATCTTTTTATTTTTTTTGTTGAAAAATTTGTATTTGTATTCAGGGTATGTGCTCATTTGTTTAAATCTTACTTATAAGTAAAGACATTTTTCTAGACTTTTTAAAAGAATTTAATATGAATAAATTCTGTTCTTTTTTATTTTTAACAGAATTTTTAGAATACATTTATAACAGGCTATAAAAAGAATTAAGTTGTTTCCAACATTGATGATTAATCAGCATATTAGAATGATTTCTGACAGATCATGTGACACTGAACAGTGGTCTATGAAAATCCAGCTTTGCATGACAAATAAATACATTTTTTAAAAATATATTACAATACAAAACTTATTTTTAATTGCAAAAATATTTCACAATACTGTATTTTTGGCATCTGTACTTTTCATCAAATATAAAAATTTAAATAAATGAAAATCTTACAGATCACAAACTTTTGAGCGGTAGTGTGTGTGTATGTGTGTGTATATATATATATATATATATATATATATATATATATATATATATATATATATATATATATATATATATATATATATATATATATATACAGCTGCACATGCGCGGCTGAGTGCATCTTGTCTTAGTGCGCATGCGCGGCTGAGATTGCATCTTGTCTGCAGCCAGGTTTTTTCTGTAATTAGAGTAACGTTAAAGTTCACAGATTGAGTAGACAGAAGACCGTTTGAGTCGAGCACGTACACTTCAGCATGTTTGCATTGAAGATACTTAGGAGTTTTTCTCCTGCGACGAAAAATGTTTATTTGCGGAGTAAACAGACGTTTACTGTGACTATGTCTAGGTGAGTGCCATTGTTTTATTTATTGTTTTCATCAACAGTTTCTTCCATATACATTTCATTTTCTTTAATGTTTTGTCTATACAGAAACAGTTTGTTTTTCCATATTTAGTTATGAAATGCATAAATTAATAATTCACAAAAAGGTTCTTTTTACGTCTAAACAACAACGTAATCATTTTATAATTAAATATAGGAAAACAAAAACTGGTAGGTGTTGTTACTATAACTTTACTGAAAAAAAAGTAAGTTTGAACTAGTAAAGTAGTGTACTTGTTATTTTATATTGTAAAGCAACTTAATTTAGCAGGGTTGACCAAATAACTAGCATTTCCTCAGCCGTTACCATGCCGACACTGCCGCAATCAAGCCGTTATAGGGCCGTCGCAAATGCGCACAGCGCGCCAGAAACGGCCGAGTCCCGTTTATAAATTTACCATATTGTTCATACATTTTCATTTAAATTTGATACCCAGCCAAAACATTTACTTACATTTTAATTATATAAATTATAATACATAAATAACATTACTTAAATCATAAACATTTAAAATGTCACGCAGAGTCTCTGAAATCTTGACGCGTGCCGTTTTCAGTGATATGGTACTTTGTACAAACCTAGAAAACCAAAGACACACAAGTGTATAACCAGTGGATGTAGAAAAGAGAGTCAAGTCTGTGTCCAGTTATCTGAGGAGACATCACACAACTTGCATTTCAACTCAACTGAAGTTACCTTAAGTGAAGTTCATTCCTCAGTAATCATCCAGTTCAACCTTGAAATAAAGAAAGATTGTAAAGGTTTACTAATCGTAGATAAAGCTACTGCTAGTTTATTCACATGCATGTAGGAATAAAATCACATTTCTCAGATCAGTGTGCTTAACAAAAAAACACATGTTGCCCTACATTTTCTTCATTAAGATATCCTTACAAAATCAAATAAGAAAAAGAAAAAAAAAAACAGAAATGTTTTGCTTTACTTACATAAGTTGGCTCCAGACGCTTGCGAATATCTGCTACGCTGAAAGGATTCTTCTGGTATTAACGTCGGTTAGAGCAATGGTGTGATGTGGGTGACAGTAGTTTACATCGCTCAGTAAACTTAGAAATAATCATTAAAGTTGTGGTGTTTACTCAGGTTTACATTCCACTTATAAAGAGCAAATAGAATACAAGTATCTATTAAAAAAGTTTCACTGTTTTTTTATTATGATGAGAAAGTAATTCTATGCATTAGTATGTCTGAGATCATCTTCATTTGCTAAATGTAAGCAGATTTTACATTTATAGATGCACATGACCATGTTGGTCCAACCGAATGTGCCAAACTTTACTTGAACTTACCAGCTTTCTCATTGGCTCCAACAGCTCCTTGCTAGTTCAGTCACAAAAATGATGTCTATGGTCTTATTTCTTCAGGACTTGACCTGCTCGGTGTCTGGGGATTAAAATCTGCCATTTCTTCAGCGATGATAACACTTCTCTTGATTACTACAAAACAGAGAAATATTAAAAGTAATTTATGGTATGAGAAATAATCACTTATTCATGTGCGTCTTAACATGCTGAGTGAAGAAGCAACTAGTAGCAACAAAAGCTTTGATTGTGTGTTTGTGTTGTCCATGTTTTAGCAGTCATGAACATCTGTAAATGTAAAATCTGTTTACATTTAGCAACTGAAGGTGATCTCAGATATACTAATGCATAGGATTGCAGTACATTCTCATCATAAAAAATCAGTGAAACTATCTTATGTAACTAACTTTTGTTAATTAAGGTTATTTGAAAACAATGATCTTCTATGACAGGATACAAATCGTCTTCACTCACCTTCTTGAAGAAACATGGAATAAAACAACTTTTGTTTATTACAATTGCATTTATAAATATATGAGCGTGGAAACTAAATCAAACAAACAAACCTGCTCTTTCTCCTCGTGAATGCAGGACCGTTTACTGCTTTGTTTACTGAGGTTACTGGGGTCACAGCTCTATTTGTGCTGTTCCATAAGCGCCATCTACTGACAGAGAGTGGATTTACATTAGCTTGGCTGGGGTTTTTGTTTGTTTGTGACATGTGTCATGACCACATTTTTATGCGCTGTTGTAAATTTTTACCTAATGTTCACACCAAAATTACTTGTTAAATTGGCTTTTGCCACTAATGTCGAAGCAAATTTTTAAAAAATTATTATCTGGAAATATTTATTTCGTATTAATTTAATTTTTAACACCCACTTGAATAAAATGAAACATTAATTTCAGATGTATCACTTTTCACAGTAAATATAATTCCAGAGCAACATGTTTAAATAATAGTCTCATGTTTAAATAATAGACTAAAATGCAGTCAAAACTAATTTGAAAAAGGTCCATCAATTTTAGAATGCACTGTATTTATTTGTTTTTAATTAAAAAAATGTTACTAGTGAACAACAACATAAAACACATTTACTGTTGTGATTTTTTTTCAACACCATTGGTTGTAACATCACATTATGAATGGTTAAAAATGTCTTTTCAAACAAAAAAGGTTAATAAAAGCGGTGGTGTAATTTAACGAAGTAATGATATTTTACATTATAGTACTTAAGTATTTTTTGGGAGAATCTGTACTTTACTTGAGTTTTTATATTTCTGTCAAGTTTTACTTTTACTCCACTACATTTCCTAAATAAAATGTATACTTTTACTCCGATAAATTTTCCCAAAGCATTTTCGTTACTTACTACAAAATAAAGTGCAAGCAAGCATGTGCAAACACGTGCTCGCACAACTGTGGTTGGTTTCATTTTCTGGGTTGCATCCGTTGTTGGAGCAGCTGAGAAGAGTGTGCTGTCATTATACAGTACCAGAGCGACCTCTAGAAGCGAAATAAAAACTATCACTGATGCCTTGTAGAGTTTGTTTTGACATGTGACGTGGGGCTGCATGCTGCGCAGAGTGGGACACTTTAAAAACTGATTTAAAATGGACAACAAAACGGTATGTTATACAGTGTACACTACTGTACATGTTTTCATATCATTATAAACTAATAGTTTTTTGACTAGATGCTGCATTAGTGGAGAACAGTATGTTTACTGACGAGGCTGAGAGGATGCTAACATTAGTAGTTACCTCAAGCGGTTAAAACAATGTGACAAAAACACCAGCTGTTTAATCTCACGATTGTTACCATTCATTAGTTTATATCCATTTGTTCGCTGTTATGCATTCATTATCCAGCGAAGTTGCACATTTAAACTGTATCCTCATCATGCAGCGACAGAAACATAAATCAGAAATGTATTCTATTTCAGTTCTTTTTTATCAGCACTTTAACACATATTTTGATTAGATAATCAAGTTTTCTAAAATAGAGTCAAATAATGTGTGAAGTATACATATAGTAGACTTAGGCTATGCCTTTGTGTGTAAAGATGATAATTTTTAAGCATGACTGTTTGGATTTATATTAAATGATAACACTTTAAGAGGCTTGTAACATTAAATAAGGTTACATAACATTTACATAATAACATTTACTTTTTTAAATTTTAAAGTTGTCTCTTACATTAGTTATAATGCACTATGATTTGACATGAATGATCAATGTATAATTCATATATTAGTATTTTTTATATTTAAAAATTACAATGAACATTTAGCCATTTTTTTAATTCAAAGAAACAAAATGTAAGAAAGAGTTAAAACTGAACACAGTCTCGCTGCTCAAACTGTGTATAGAAAAATTTTAATAATATTTTTTGCTCCTTTTGTATTTTACATTTACTTGTACTTTTACTTTCAATACTTAAGTACGTTTAATATCAAAAAATACTTTACTTGCTTGAGTACAAAAAATATCACATACTTTAAAACTTTTACTCAAGTAACGTTCTAAACAGTGACTTTAACTTCTACCAAAGTCATTTTCTGGTAAGATATCTATACTTTTACTCAAGTATTGTTTTCGAGTACTTTATACACCACTGAATAAAAGTGTTAATATGTGCATTTTCAAATGACACTGGTTTTTCCTATGCGTTTTTCACAGTGAAATTAGAATGTAAATTAATAGAACTTTTTGAGGAATGTTATACTAACAAAAAAAAAAAAAAAGTACTAAAAGTAAAAGTATTCTGTATGGACTGTTGTTTTTGTTAAACTACCTTGGAGTACCACATAAATACAATGGAATGTGAAAGTGGTTGAACATATTATTAAATCAGAGGTAAAAATATATTTCTAATATGTAATATCTTTCTAATATTTAAAGAACTATAGCCTGGTCTATTTTAAGGTGTTAATTTGATTCCCAGAATGCAGCATGCGGAGATCCAGCATGGTAAAACAACAGCTCCTTTTCGACCTGAAACACCCATGGCCAAAACGCTGATGGACATCGGCACCAGACGGATCTTCTCAGAGGAACACGACCTGTTCCGTCAGAATGTGCGGCGGTTCTTTCAAGAGGAAGTTGTTCCATATCACACTCAGTAAGTCACCAGTTTGTCTTTGTCGTACCATCTCTTCTTGTAATAGATACAGGATAAAAAATGTGCTACAGTCTTAAATGTATGCGCATGTACTTGATTATAGGTGGGAGAAGGCTGGTGAGGTCAGCAGAGAGGTTTGGGAAAAGGCTGGAGAACACGGATTGCTGGGAATATTTACACCTGAGGAGCATGGAGGAATCGGAGGAGACCTCCTGTCCGCTGCTATCGTGTTGGAGGAGCAGTGAGTAGCCCCACCCTCACCTGCCTGTAACAGTAGCTCCCTGCCTGTCTGAACCTATAGTAGATTGGGCAAAATTCAGAATTTCAAATAGCTGTTTGTAATCAGACTACAAAACAGTTCAATAGGTCATGTCAACACTTGATCGGACTGAAAACTGAAACTGGAAATTTCTGCGCATGTGCAATGACATGGATGGCGTAATGATGTATGATGCACAGAACGAGCTGTTGTTGTTAAATATAGTGTCATAAATATCAGTTCTAAAATTCTCCTTCCTTCCACTCATAATCTGTGAAGTGGTGCAGGACAATGTTCTCTCATCCACAGACGCCTTGTTTTGGGCATGGGAAGGGGCGATTTTAACGCTTAATAAATATAAGCAGCACAATGCAAAGCTTCATGTGTTCGTCGTCTACTAAATAAGCACCCCAAATAGATAAATGTTACGTCTGTTTTTAAAACAGAAAAAGAAAAATCTAAATAATTACCACAGTTATCAAAACAAATTTTAATCTAGAAACCACTAAACAACACAAACGCCACAAAATGTCCTCCATATTATATTCCAGAACCTTAAAATAGTAATATATTAAATAAAATGTGATAATAGATAGGAATATAGAAAGATAAGAATGGGAATATTGAATAATAGATACAAATAAATGTTGACATAAATGAAAGTAAATTATATTAAAAATATTATTCTTTAAAAATATATACTAGAATTGAATACATACTGCCTCAAATTAAAGGATTAGTTCACTTTCAAATGAAAATTACCCCAAGCTTTACTCACCCTCAAGCCATCCTAGGTGTATATGACTTTCTTCTTTCTGATGAACACAATCGAAGAAATATTAATAAATATCCTGACGTATCCGAGCTTTATAATGGCAGAGAGTGGGATCAATGAGTATGAGCTGAAGAAAGTGCTTCCATCCTCATCCATCCATCATTCATAAACGTGTACTCCATATGGCTCTGGACTTCACTTCAGAAGGCATTTATTAACTCCCCAGAGCCGTGTGTAGTACACGTTTATGATAGATGGATGTGGATGGATGCATTTTCTTCAGCTCATACTCATGACCCCTGTTCACTGCCATTATAAAGCTTGAATGCATCAGGATATTTATTAATATTTCTCTGATTATGTTCATCAGAAAGAAGAAGGTCCGCTCATTACCAGCTCATTACCCGCTAATGCGGCCACACCTACGGAGTCAGCGCTATTCAGACGCAAATTCAGAGTCAATACTTGTATGCATTGTCTCAATCGTTTATTTATTGTCTTGAAAAGTGTTTATTTGGATGTTAAAGCCATGGTTAGCGATCTCTAGAAGACATGCCGTTAGTTCCTTGTTCCTTTTCTTCTTTATATGAATTTGTGGCCTAAAGGTGTACAGAGCGCCCTCCGGCTGCAAGTATGAATTGAAAACACAGTATCCAGCACTCATAGTGATGACAATAAATATTACTTCTCAGTATAGAAAACTGACATAACTATATAAGAATCCATCTCCAAATGTGCATGCTTTTAAGCTAAAAGCCTATATGAAATGCCATAGAGGTATATAATTGTTCAGACACTTTGCATCACAGAAATACATTATATTTATAATATAGAATACCATTATTTTAAATTGTAATAATATTTCACAGTATTGCTGTTTATGATGAGCTGAGACATTATTACAGAGGGTTTTTTTCACAGCCTACCTGACTGAAAGGCCTCTTTAATATGCAAGTCATTTCAGGTCATTATTATGTGATTCTTTTGCCCATTATTCATGATGATTCATGCCTCCATGCATACTGTGTTTCTTGACAAAAAGTGTCTTACAAAAACTAAATCAATATATTGTTTTATATGAAGGATGTCAAAACTTCTCCAAGCCCCAAATCAGACTCCAGAGGGTTAAAGCTTGGGGTAATTTTCATTTGAAAGTGAACTAATCCTTTAAGGACTGGAATTTAAAATGCAAGTCGCTTCTGAATGGTGCACCACCCTGACTGTATAGAGTTCAGTTTTTCCCCTGGCTTTGTGTGTCTGTGTGTGTTGTAATGTAGCAGGTGTTCTGGCTCTGTTTGTGTTGTAGAATGTACTGTAACTGCAGTGGTCCTGGGTTCTCTCTCCACTCTGAGATTGTAATGCCTTATATCAGTCACTATGGCTCTAAGGCTCAGATCGAGCGCTATATTCCACAGTTGACTGCTGGGAAATGCATTGGGGCCATCGCTATGACGGAACCTGCAGCCGGCAGGTGGGATTCAGTGCAGACATAACATTAAAGAATAAATGGCACTTTAGTCCCTTGGATGGTTGAACAAATGAATTTCACTTTTAAAGATACAAAGACACTGACTCCCAGTGTGCATTGTGTTTTCATGCTTTCTGAGTCATACTGTGATATATTCTTTTGTTCACTGAGTCGTCCCAGTTCAAGTGTTCTATTTTCTCTATGAAGTGACCTACAAGGAGTGAAGACGTATGCGAAAAAAGATGGAACTGACTGGATTCTCAATGGAAGCAAGGTATGAACAATGTCTAGTGATGCAAAGATTTTTTAAATCAATCAATCAATCAATCAATCAATCAATCAATCAATCAATCAATCAATCAATCAATCAATCAATCAATCAATCAATCAATCAACCAACCAATCAATCAATCAATCAATCAATCTAAATAGCATCTTTCAAACTAATCTAATGCAAGTGTAAACAAGTATAAGCAATTAAAATAATACAAAAATAGTTCATAATAAAACATTAAAATGTTTATAAAGCAAAATAAAATAGAAAAACAATACCTGTTAAAAGTTTTGAATCATTAAATTTTTTTTTAATGAAGTCTCCGCTCTCCAAGGCTGCTTTTATTTCTTCAAAAATACAGTAAAAACAGTAATACTGCAACATTTTATTACAAATTAAATTATTTGAATATATTTAGGGCCTGAGCACCAATGTTTTTTTTTGTCATAGCGCCACCTGCTGGCAACAGGAAATGGCATGCTTTACACTGTAATGCAATTGTATATGCCATGAAGTACCAAACATGTTAGAAACCGGCTAAATCATGCAACACTTGGCTAAGTGCTAAAGTATGTGATTAATGGTGCAATATGTAAGAATTTTGCACTAAAATATCCAAAAACCACTAGGCCAGTGTTATATATTTTGTTCACTTGACTACTTACAACATCCCAAATGTTTGCAACTATTTGTAAATCTTGAGAAAGTTGCAATTTTAACCAAGGCTCCAGGACGTGTGAGGAGTCACCTCTCAATTGCGTCATACCCACGTTACCCTCGGTTTCTGGTTTTATTTTGTAGAAACCATGGAAACACCAAAGACGCTTTAATATATTACACGTTTTAATAGACAAGGGAACAACTCTTTTGATATATTTATAGACAGAAAACTAATTATTGTTATATAGCTCAGCACGTTCAGTCTTATTATTTAAATCTAGTTTTCTTGATTTTTTGCGAGTACCATGCTTTACCATGCCTCAGAGAAAAACACTATTTTGTCAAATAGCTAACATAGCAAAATCAGATGCAGCTTTATTTTTATTAACAGTAATACATAATTTTCTCCATCATACAATACATTTTAAAATTAATTGCATGGCATTTATCAACACAAGCCATCCAATATTTAATATTATATTCTAAAATCATTCTAGCTTACTGCAGTGTGAAACAAGTGTCTAACAGCAGCCACCGAGTGAACGCACAGAGTAACGTTATAACATTTTTAACACACTCAAATGTATCTAATATGAGAAACAGAGCTGCGTTGCCTCATTCTCATGACAAGAAGCGGTGCTGGCGACTGTGGCGTTATAAAAGTTCCACTGTTCGTGAGGCGCTCCAGCGGCCTCGTTCAGCTCCCACAACACTCGATCCTGCTCTGCTTCATGCTACAGTAACGTTAATAATCACATCCATGAACATGATTTCTTCTCGAGTCCTGTCCTGATTATTTTCCACCGGCTGTTGAGGTGAAGACCACATGTTCCAAGATTTCACGCTCAAACTTGGCGTCATCAAGCTATGCCTTTGTTTTGAATAGGTCTCTAGCGACCTCTAGTGGACAGAAAATATTACATAGTGCACCTTTAACGCCACAAAACAGGAAGTTGTTGTAGGTCAGGCATATAATTTCCAATCTACTCCAAACCTCGCATGTTTCATAATAGTCCTGACCTGATGACATCAACATGGCAATATTTAGTTATGGTCAAAGCACCACCTGCTGCCAGCAGGAAGTATGGTGCATCAAAATAATAATAATTATGGAGTCAAAATAATTCCACACATATATGCAAAAAAATAAAGTTTTGCAAAAGAAAATAAAGTTTTGCAAACGAAAATTAAAGTATTGAGGAAAATAAATGTGCTTTTTGCAAACAAAAATAAAGAATTGCAAAAGAAAATAAAGTATTGGGAGAAAAAAAAATGAAGTTTTGCAAACAAAAGTAAAGAATTGCAAAACATAAATGAAAAGCAATGATTTTGCAGTACATTTTTTCCATGGTCATATCTATTAATTTATTTGCAACGCTGCTTTTATTTTGTGTGTCAGTCTAGTTTGAGCTTGCGATGCCGTTTTCCCTTTGCGCTTTATTTTTCTGCACGTCTCGCTTTGTGGCACTGTTTTGACGTGGGGGGTGGAGTCATGGGACGGGGGCGTGTACAAGATGCCTCCCTGGAAGTGACGCCATCGGCCCGAGATGCAGCTCACTGATCCAGGTACTGTCATGATGAGCAGAGGGTTGCGAGTGGATCGCTTCTTTTTATTCAATAACATTAAAACATGCATGTTTTCATTTTATTAACCTTATTAACAAATGTATATGTGTATTAGCAGTGTTTGCTCAAGGTAAAGAAGTTGTTACCATGAACATCTGGCTTTTATTTCTCTCGATGTGTACACTTTTATAACATTAAAATGTGTATTGTTTAATTTGGTTAACTGCATGTGTATTAACAGTGTTTGTTTAAAATCTCTTAACCTGTGGGAGGACGCCAGCGCACAGAAGTGTTCTTTGTTTACATATCAAAAATAATGTTTCCAATTTTTGACAGGTACTGTAAATGATGATGATAATAAATAAAACAAATGGTATACTAGAATCAGAAAATAATTAGATGCTAAATAAATGCCAGATTACATAAGCGGATTTTTAATTTACATTTAAAAATATCAGTATTACCCATATTACACTTCCTCCGGGAGGGTTACTCAGTGGCATTGAGTGCGGCTGAATGCGGCATCACCAGATGTTTTAGTTTGTACTTTGTGGAAAAGTAAAAAGAGAGAAACTGGAAGATCTAAGGGGCCTTAGATTTAACATGGTTTACGTGTTGCAGCATTAAGGGCTGTGTCCATCTTTCACTAAAATTGTTTTTGCAAAGCTTATATCCTGTTGTAACATAATTAATTATGCCCAACTGACATGATCAGGTATTTTGTTGAAAATAAACAGCCACTTTCCAAATGTTAGAATCCTTCAGAAATTGTGCAGCTACATTGTTCTTCCACAGCTAAGAACTGCAAAACATTTGAAACTTAGATTACATCTAAATCTATTTTTTATTCCAAGTGTTATCTCTCTCTACACTAACATGTGCCAGTGGGTGGCCAAAATCTGCATTGATGAAATAAGCATTGATCTGTCTATACAGGCAGTCTTGTGCTGATGTTTTCATCTCTGTCACCTAAGAAAGAGATGGGAGTACAAAACGAGTCGTTTGGCAGTTTGGTTTTAATAAAAACTGTTCTTAGACTAACAAGAACATTTTGAGTTCTCTCATAATTTTCATTTTCGAGTGAACTACTGCTTTTTTTATTATATTAAGCTGCGAGGGGTTTAAACATGAACAGCTTTTGCAGAGTGAATCTTCTGCGGATTAGTTTGTTGGTTGTTATGAATATTCATGAATTTTCCATCAGGTTTTGTTAAAACACAGTCTTCTATTTCTGTCACTTTCTTTCAGGTGTTCATCTCAAACGGTTGGATGAGTGATGTAGTGATTGTAGTAGCCGTGACTAACCGTGAGGCGAAGACAGCAGCTCATGGAATCAGTCTGTTTCTGGTTGATGCCGGAACTAAGGGATTCCAAAAGGGCCGAAAGCTGGAGAAACTCGGACTTAAAGCTCAGGTGCCCCTGAAGCCTTCCATATACATAAGATCTGTTTTAAATGCATATGATTTGCTGTCTTATGTAAGAGTTATTTAAACACTATATAGGTAAATGTTTTGTGTCTCTGTTTCTGTGCAGGATACAGCTGAGCTGTTTTTTGAGGACGTGCGTTTGCCCGCTGAAGCTTTGTTAGGTCAGGTCAACAAAGGATTTTATTATCTGATGAACGAGCTGCCACAGGTATAACAGTGAGAGCACAAATCTTCTGCTGTCTAGCTCTGAAGGGAGCTGACTGCCTTCAGAAGTTTTGATGATATTTTTGTTTCATCCTACCTCTGTAAGTAGTGTTTATAAGCTCTGTGCTGCTTTTGTAGAAGAATGTAAAGGGTATAAGTGAGTATTATTTGTATAATTAGAGTTGGTCCCCCCCTCCTTCTAACTTCAGCACCCAATCAATTCCCCCTCTATTATTGCATCCGTCTATGAAGATATTTTGTAATATTGATTGAATTGTCAGTAGAAGACATCAGAATATGAAGGGAATAAGATTTTGCGAATTTAAACAGCTCTACAAAAAGGCAGACACACCATTATATAACCGGGAGAGATTTCAGTTCTCTGTCATTCTGCAGGAACGACTTGTTGTAGCAGTCATGGGCCTGGCCAGCAGTGAGTTCATGTTTGAAGAGACAAGGAACTATGTGATGCAGCGGAAGGCATTTGGCAGGACCATCGCTGACCTGCAGGTAAATATTAAAGGCGCAATATGTACGATTTTTGGATTAAAATATCCAAAAACCACTAGAACAATGTTAACCAGGACACAGACCATGTCCGTGCGTCACCTATCAATGACATCATACCCACGTTACCCTCCATTTCCGGTTTATTTTGTAGAAACCATGGAAACACCAAAGACGCTTAAATATATTATGTGTTTTTATTAAACGGGGGAGCAACTGTTTGGAGACATTCATCAGCAGAAAACGAATCATTGTTATTTAGCTCAACACAGTAAATCTTACTGTTTAAATCTCGTTTTCTTGATTTACCATGATTACCATGTTTTACCATGCCTAATATCGAACTAGCTAACTGCAGATTACAACAAGTGTCTCATAATAGCCGCCGAGAACATATGCACAGAGTAGCATTAAAATAACTTTCAACACACAAATGTATCTAATATGAAAAAACAGCACTGCACCACCCCACAAACGTATGACCAGAAGAAGCAGAAGTGGTCGTCTGCGGCATAATAAAAGCTCCACTGCTCTCGAGCAGCCTCGTTCTGCTCCAACAGCTTTCAGCCACACCCTGCTTCATACGACAGTAATGTTAATAAATCTTTAATACATTAGTTCTTACATAAATATGATTTTTGCCCGAGTCCCATCCGTTGAATTCTTTTCCACCAGCTGTAGATGTGAAGACAACACCAAAAGAAGTACCAGAATGCTAAAAATCCTAATTTTAAAGAAAAACGTCAGACAGACTTGGAGGCTTTTGCATCTGAAGTCTTTTTCATAAATGAGTAATA
This sequence comes from Chanodichthys erythropterus, assembly GCF_024489055.1. Classification (NCBI taxonomy): domain Eukaryota; kingdom Metazoa; phylum Chordata; class Actinopteri; order Cypriniformes; family Xenocyprididae; genus Chanodichthys; species Chanodichthys erythropterus. Next base: position 10,254,779 of record NC_090227.1, on the reverse strand, counting down.
TAAATAATAGAATGAATCAAATGGTAAATCCAGATATTACTCATTAATTCCCATGGTGATATAGACATATACAGGTGCTGGTCATATAATTAGAATATCATCAAAAAGTTGATTTATTTCACTAATTCCATTCAAAAAGTGAAACTTGTATATTATATTCATTCATTACACACAGACTGATATATTTCAAATGTTTATTTCTTTTAAATTTTGATGATTATAACTGACAACTAAGGAAAATCCCAAATTCAGTATCTCAGAAAATTAGAATATTGTGAAAAGGTTCAATATTGAAGACACCTGGTGCCACACTCTAATCAGCTAATTAACTCAAAACACCTGCAAAGGCCTTTAAATGGTCTCCCAGTCTAGTTCTGTAGGCTACACAATCATGGGGAAGACTGCTGACTTGAAAAGACGACCATTGACACCTTGCACAAGGAGGGCAAGACACAAAAGGTCATTTCAAAAAAGGCTGGCTGTTCACAGAGCTCTGTGTCCAAACACATTAATAGAGAGGCGAAGGGAAGGAAAAGATGTGGTAGAAAAAAAGTGTACAAGCAATAGGGATAACCGCACCCTGGAGAGGATTGTGAAACAAAACCCATTAAAAAATGTGGGGGAGATTCACAAAGAGTGGACTGAAGCTGGACTTAGTGCTTCAAGAACCACTACGCATAGATGTATGCAAGAATGGGTTTCAGCTGTCGCATTCCTTGTGTCAAGCCACTCTTGAACAACAGACAGCGTCAGAAGCGCCTAAAGACAAAAAGGACTGGACTGCTGCTGAGTGGTCCAAAGTTATGTAAAATTTTGCATTTCCTTTGGAAATCAGGGTCCCAGAGTCTGGAGGAAGAGAGGAGAGGCACACAATCCACGTTGCTTGAGGTCCAGTGTAAAGTTTCCACAGTCAGTAATGGTTTGGGGTGCCATGTCATCTGCTGGTGATGCTTCACTGTGTTTTCTGAGGTCCAAGGTCAACACAGCTGTATACAAGGAAGTTTTAGAGCACTTCATGCTTCCTGCTGCTGACCAACTTTATGGAGATGCAGATTTCATTTTCCAAAAGGACTTGCACCTGCACACAGTGCCAAAGCTACCAGTGCCTGGTTTAAGGACCATGGTATCCCTGTTCTTAATTGGCCAGCAAACTCGCCTGACCTTAACCCCATAGAAAATCTATGGGGTATTGTGAAGAGGAAGATGCGATACCAGACCCAACAATGCAGAAGAGCTGAAGGCCACTATCAGAGCAACCTGGGCTCTCATAAGACCTGAGCAGTGCCACAGACTGATCGACTCAATGCCACGCCGCATTGCTGCAGTAATTCAGGCAAAAGGAGCCCCTAACTAAGTATTGAGTGCTGTACATGCTCATACTTTTCATGTTCATACTTTTCAGTTGGCCAAGATTTCTAAAAATACTTTCTTTGTATTGGTCTTAAGTAATATTCTAATTTTCTGAGATACTGAATTTGGGATTTTCCTTAGCTATCAGTTATAATCATCAACATTAAAAGAAATAAACATTTGAAATATATCAGTCTGTGTGTAATGAATGAATATAATGTACAAGTTTCACTTTTTGAATGGAATTAGTGAAATAAATCAACTTTTTGATGATATTCTAATTATATGACCAGCACCTGTACTCAGTCTCTTTATTAGAATTTAACCAGAAAATACAGGAAATTTGTATGTAATTAATATATATATATATATATATATATATATATATATATATATATATATATATATATATATATATATATATATATATATATATATATAAAAAAGAAAAAATGGCTTCAATTGGCTAAAGTGGCAAGTATATACTGACCTCCCCTTACACTTGAGCAATAGCAGGAACCGGCTCTCTTAAACCTAAATGGAATGGAAAAGGACTGGAAGGCCAAGAAAACTCTCAAAATATGATGAGAAGTTTCTCAGAGTTTCTTCTTTGACAAACTGGAAGCAGGAAAGGAATTATTTTCACAGTATTATGAGCTCTCTTATCTCAAAAAAAGGAAAATTTGATTTTTCATGGTATGACCCCTTTAAAAACCCTTTCGGTTCTATTGAGTTTCTGTGCCAGATCCTCGTAATTAGTGTCCTCATTTGTTTAGTCTGCTTTTAACCTCGCGTAAGGTCACAGCCACACACTCACTTTGTAACTGTATCCCTCCATCCTGCCGGCAGTTTGAGACAGATGCTCAGAGAAATTAAATAAGCTCCATTATGTTGTTCATTTGTGCATATAGATGAGTAGAATTAGTGAGGTCTAAATCAGGTTTGCAATAATAACACCACATCATCATCATCAGAACTATATGTGACTGTCTGTCTTTCAGGTGGTTCAGCATAAACTGGCTGAGTTGAAGACGGACATCTGTGTAGGTCGAGCTTTCGTTGATAGCTGCCTTCAGCTCCACAGTGAGAAGAAGATGGACTCAAATACAGCATCTATGGCCAAATACTGGTGAGTCTCTTTTTGAGTAAAAATACTTTTGAAACACTGCTTAATGAAGCTTTGAAAGCTTTTGTACTCCCCAAGTAATGTTATTTCAACAAACAAGGCTTTGTCACATCATACTGTCACATTTAACGTTGTTTGATTAATTTTTCAGTCATTTCAATAGGAATCTGCATGATCAGGAATTTTGCATCAGGGCGAAATTTCACAATGGCTTCAAGTTGTTAATGCGAATTCGCAGCTTAAATTTTAGAAAGCTGCTTGGTTTGAAAGTGACTTCTGTGTGAGCTGAGCGCTACACTATTGACATTGTAGTCAATCACAGACATGTTGAACACGTGAACAGAATGGCCAATCAGAGGTGTTTACGAATCCACTCAACACTGCTCAAAACGTCACATTTTTTAAATTTCAGTATCGACTTTGTGTCGAAGTCAGTACTTTTGACAACACTAAATGTGACGTTAAGAACACTACACATTATACAGACACTTTAATGGTATTTAATGATCTGTAGTTTATATTAAGGCCCCGATATACTCATAGCAAAGATCTTTTTTTGTCCTCCACTTAAAAAAAGTTTGAAATACGCAAGCAGCGGTATAGTGCTACCAAACATCCTGACACCACCCATGCTGCTTAGATGAATATGTAAATATGTGCTGCGCGTTTCCCTCTCAATAACAAAAAAATAAACACACAGCAAGATCACAGCATTTAAGAAAACAGCAATTAAGAAAGCATCTGATGTTATACCAATTGTGAATGTGCATTTTTTTCCTCTTTAGGGCTTCAGATTTGCAGAATAGAGTTGCCACTCAGTGCCTGCAGCTTCATGGAGGATGGGGCTACATGTGGGAGTATCCAATAGCCAAGTGAGTAACAGTCACTAAGTAACATCAGCTTTGTCTACTTTGGCCTTGTAACCAGAATGCAGTGTTTGTTCTGTTACAGTGATTTCACACTGCAGTTCACCCACAAATAAAATCCATTAAACACAAAAATAATATATGAATGTAAAAAATGAGAATGTCCAAGCTGCAGGGACGTTAGTTTTACTTATACAGATTTTTGTATTTTCCTGCTTGAAGTATAATAATGTAAATTGTGTTGTCAGAGGGAAAAAATTCAGCATTTTCAAACGCATTAAATGTATTGAAAAATGCACCTTTACTTGTGAACAGCTCATGATAAAAACAAAAAGAATTATTGTAATTTAACTGTTCTGCAAAATAAAAAAAAAAATGACAACAAACTCCCAAGCACAAGGGAGAAATGCGAAAGAATATTTAAAAGGGCTAATAATACTTTCATTACGTTTACGAGCACCACAGTCTCATTAAAAATGACACGTAGTTTAACACAGAGAGAATAAAGAAATAGTTTAATTTTTGTCCATTCTCTGTCTTTTGTTCATCAGAATAATCATGTCATCGCGTTCAGATACACGTATCAGTGTCCAGTTTGCACATATATTTCACTTGAAGAAGATTTGATGAAATATGTGTGCATACACTGTGCTGGTTCATGTTTGTGTGAAATACAGTACGTCCATAAAAACTTTAAAAACGGATACTTTATTCTGTATAAACCACGTGGCTAGTGTTGTTAAACTCATCGCGGAGCTCCACGCCTGTATATCATAACAATCGAATTTTACATGTGTTCGTATTCAAACTTCAGTTCCGACCGCATCGCGGACAAAATACAAACAACACTCCTGTGCTTGCTGTGTTGGGGGAAACATACACACGGTTCGCATGTCCGAACGCAGAGGTGAATGAACAGCACTTTTGTGACATTTGAATTCTCCGCTGTAATGTGATCTTATGCAAACATATTTTCCGTGCTGGTAGATTACAGCAAAAAACTGGTGGTACACGATGACGTCAGATTTTGTGACGTTGCTCCGACTTTGCTTTTCAAACCGGAAGATAGAAATCGCTCTGAAAAATGCAAAAATAACTAATTTCCAATTATGAATAAAATTAATGAGTACCTTTAGTGTTTTCAATGATGTGCAGCCTATACATATCTGTTCACAGCTCAAAAAATGTGCTCTGGAGTTTCATGACCCTTTAATGTTCTCAACATGACCCACGGAATCAATTAAGACCAGTTTCAGTACAATAGGCCACATTTATATAAGGCCACTTGCATTTTTAAAAAATGTTATTACAACGTTTGGCCACAAGGTGGCGCTGTCTTGAAACCATTTGAGAACCTTCAGAGCAGTGTGCCAATGACACATAATGAGTTTCGTAATGATACACCAATGCATTTATATAATATAGCATTTCATATAATAATACTGTATTGTAATTAATGGCAATTTCATTTTTTGTTCAGTTGTAGCGCCACCAAGAGGCACAATCCCACCACTTTTTTTATGTGTCCTCAGAGTGAGCCCATACGTGTGTGTGTGTGTGTGTGTGTGTGTGTGTGTGTGTGTGTGTGTGTGTGTGTGTGTGTGTGTGTGTGTGTGTGTGTGTGTGTGTGTGTGTGTGTGAAATTTGGTTAAAGTATCTTATTTCGTTTTGGAGTTAGAAACATTTATATGTATGACAACATAAAAAATTTGATTTTGACAAAATTTTGACATTTTGGCAATAGTTTTTAGTTAACCAGCTAAGGTTCCGTATTTCCTACGGTGGTTTTGTTTTTTAAGCGCTAAATCACCACGTCGCACAAACCATAAGGCGAAACCTTGTTTACCATGTTTGGTATTGTTGGACTCGGCAAGGATTCAGGAGTCAAAGGAGATGACACCCATGAAAATAAGTAGACCACACCCAAAGTTATAAGCATTTGAATATTTGATTTTACCACTAGGTGGTACTGACTTGAAACTTCTCAGGCTCCTTCAGGGCATCGTGCTGATGACCCATACCTAGTTTGGTACCCATACCGAGCAATGATACGATAATGCATTCATAAAATACAGCATTATATACGAAAATTCTAAATGGCTAAAAATTGGATATCCCTCGACTCGGCATGATTCCCTGATTCTGATGAGACCACTTTTATGATTTCTGGACAAACCATTCGGAAGTTATAAGCAAAAATAGGCATTTTTCATATCTCCGGACCAGTAGATGGCACTGGCCGAAACGCAGCATGTAGCCTCTGGTTACGCTTGGCATGAAATGTTGCAAGTTTGGTCTGAATATGATAAAGCGTTGCGGAGATATAACCTTGTGTCCAATTTGTGGTGCTCTACGTTAAAGGATTAGTCCATTTTCAAATAAATTTTTCCTGATAATTTACTCACCCCCATGTCATCCAAGATGTTCATGTCTTTCTTTCTTTGGTCGAAAAGAAATACAAATGTATATGCTTTATAAACACAAATGATCGCCTCGCACTTGCTTCTGCTTTACGTATTCTTCAAAAAGCTTACGCTGTATGTCCTACCCTTCCCTATACTACTTACATAAAAAACTGAACTGGCGCTGCGTTCTTTCCGAATTTTTAATTTGAATTTTTTATTTTTTTTTCACAGGAGTCATCTCCTTGGATTCCTGAATCCTTGCTGAGCCCAATGATACCAAATATGCTAGGTTTCAACTTATGATTTGGCAAATGTTGTGACTTAGCATTAAAAAAAACAAACTTTTGCCAATATTTTCTAAACTGTTAGTCCGATCAAGATGAAACCACTGTAGGAAAATCATAGGTCGTTGGCTATATGCTACTGGCCAAATGTAAAAATTTTGATAATAAGTGGCAAAAAAAATGCAATCAAAGTCAGGTGTGGGTATTTTTTTATGTGTTTATACATATAAATAACTATAACTCCTAAACGAAATGAGACGGCAACAGTTGGAGTTAAAAATCATCGTTTGTGTTCTACTGAAGAAACAAAGTCACCTACATCTTGGATGCGCTGGGGGTAAGCAGATAAACATCAAATTTCCATTTTTGGGTGAACTATCCCTTTAAAAGGTTTTCCTTTCCTTCCTTTTTTTGTCATTAGCTGATCACATGCCCAAAGCTGCTCTTATCCATTCAATGAAAGTGAATGGAAACTGGTGCTGTCAGTGACAAAAAAAACAAAACAAAAAAAAAATCATAAAAGTGGTTTATTCAACTTGTGCACTATATTCTTACTCTTCAGCGGTCATATGATATTTTCAAATTTAAGTAGTTATTCACTGAAAATCATATTAACAGCTGGAGCCCCTAAAGGGACATGGTGATGGGGAAAAATATGAGATGGGAGGAAAAAAAAAATTTTGATAAACCTGATAAACTGCAAAAAACTTTTTGAGCAAAAAGGTTTGCTAGCGAATGCAAAGTTTCTCTGGGGAACGCAAAACATTTGCGAGAGAACATAAAAGCATTGAGTTAATATTTTTCCTCCCACCTTATATTGTTCCCATCACCATGTCTTTTTAGGGGCTCCATAGCTTCACAGTTTGAAATAGCATGTTGAGTTGTTTAACTCCAATTCCTGTAATTATAATGTCCAGCAGAGGGTGTGTTTCTCTCAGCTCTGCACTGTCACACCACTACAAATATCTCACTCTATTTAAATGGGTTCATTTGAACTGCCATTAATATAGATGCTTTTGTGCATTGTGAAAAACACTTTTAAATACTCTTTCCATGGAAGCTACAGTTTGACTATGTAGTTATCAAGAGTGACTTATCAGAAATCAGACTAGTACATATTTGCATATTTTGTTGGCAGCAGTTGTACCTTGTGTAGGTGTGAAATGCTTCTTTCAGAACCTCCTGGAATGATTATATATAATATATATAGTTTTTAGATATTTAAAATAGATTATCTATAATTAAATTTTATAATTTTAAATTGCAAAGTATTTGTAGATATTTGCTGTATTTCTTATGTTGATTTACATTTTAAAAAGCATTGTATTATAGATTTTTATTGTATGTGTGTGTGTGTGTGTATATATACACACACACACACACACACACACACATATACACATGAGAATCATAATTAATAATTACAAAATAAAAAAGGCTCCATGTCTGGATAAATTATTATAATGGAAGAGGAGAAAACATTCTCATTACCATAATGACAATTTGAGAGGAAATGTGCATGCCATGAAAATGTCACAGTGTAAAGTATCTTAATGGTCTTAAAAATAAGCTTCAATTAATATAATGTATTTCTTTTTTCTTTGTTCTTGAGGTGAAATACAGCCTGGACATTCTTGAGATTCACTCAGCCAGACTTTCTCTCTTGACCCATAAATACAATGCAGCAGAAAGTACTTAATGACTGTCTCGTGTTCTCTCTTTCAGGGCTTTTGCAGACTCCAGAGTCCAACCCATCTATGGAGGAACCAACGAGATCATGAAAGAACTCATCGCACGCAACATTGTTAGCAAAAAATAAATATAGGAAAAATGAGATGAGATGCAAGTTTGATTTGGTGCCTTTCATGACTTCTGTGTCTGTAGCAGGAGCTTCATGGGATATTGATTATAAATAGGATCTCAGATGAGTGATTCAACGCATAGTAAATGTTAATGTCATGTGACAGAATGTTGATATCATATGGTGTCTCCAGAGAGAATGTTTCTTCTGTTTGTGACTCCATGTTCTATGTATGGATATATTTTAAGCAGTATTTGTCTTCCAGATGAACAATTTGCACCACTTTAGAACTAAAAACCACTTTTACTGTTCTTAAGTTCAGATATTTTTTCAAGTGATTTGATTATTTGATATGTGAATGCCAACTCTTTGTGTACTAATCTTTATAAAGATGTTTCTAAAGATGGCTCTTCTGTTCTTTCATCTCACAATGTGATTCTCTTTTGTTTTCAAAGACACATTTGGGAAACTAAAAACAGTTTGTGAATTTTAATAATGCACTGTTATGATTCGTGTAAACAAAGAGAGTCTGTGTAAGTGTGTGTGTAAGTGTGTTTTATGAGTCTCTGGCTGGCTGGCGTATTCATAGTGAGTCATGGAGCAGAGGTGGGTGGTCTGCAAGAGTTAGTTGGTGGGTGTTATAAAGAGATTAAAACCAGAGTGTTCAACTCTCTCTCCATCCCGCCCTCTTTCTGTCATGGGTATAATTATAGAGCCGTTTTCCTTTTATTCAAAGATATTCAAATATAGAGACATGCTATGAAAGTTCAGAGCAACTATAGATTAGACAGAGCAGAGAAAATCGTCTTTCTAAAGCAAGTTTGACTCCTGGTCAGAAGATCAGAGTCATGATTCTCAAACGAATTGTTCTATTGAACTGATCCATAGTCCATAACAAAGTCCATAAATCACTCGATTATCTACCCTATTTTCAGTGAATGTGCAAAACTTCCGATTAATTAGCTACTAGGTAAATAACTAGAAGAATAACAAAGTGTTATTTCTGAGAAATAATTGCAATTGCAAGAAAAATGTCAGAATTGCATGATATAAACTAATTGCCAGAAAATGTCAGAATACCACATTTACATCTCGAAATTGTGATATAAACTTGCAATTGCAAGTTATAAAATCCAATTCTGAAAAAAAATTCAACTCACAATTCTGACAGTTTCTTGCAATTTCTGAGAAAAGTCACAATTGCGAGGAAAAAGTCAGAATTGTGAGATACGAGATATAAACTTAAATAAAAGAAAAGTCAGAAGTGTGAGTTTATATTTCAAAATTCTGACTTTTTCTCAGAATTGTGATATAAACTTGCAATTGCAAGTAAATCCAATTTTGATTAAAAAGTAACATTTTCTTGCAATTTCTGAGAAGTAAAGTCACAATTGCGAGAAAAAAAAAGTCAGAATTGTGAGTTTATATCTCAATGACTTTTTTTCTTAGAATAGTGAGATAACTTTTTTGCAATTATGAGTTATAAAGTCCAATTCTGAGAAAAAAAAGTAGACAATTCTGACATTTTCTCACAAAAAAGTTAATGTCTCACAGTTCCAACTTTATAACACGCAATTGCAAGTTTTTTGTAATTCTGACTTTACTTCTCCAAACTGTGGGTTTATATTTTGCAGTTCTAAACTTTGTAACTCGTGATTGCAAATTAATAACACAATTCTGAGAAAAAAATAATTGTGAGATAAAGTGACAATTACCTTTTTTATTCAGTGGCAGAAACAAGCTTCCATAGCTGTAGGCCAAAAGGGAAGAAAAAACTATCACAACTTCCATTTCATGCTGAGGTGGATAAGGGAGATCTTTTTTATACAAAGGAAGATTAAAAAACAACAAAATGGAAAGGTTGGTACTCAAACTATAACCAAAGCAATCTTTTGTTCAAGCATGCTGTAAAATCTCAGCAAAAGAAAAACAATCAAGGTCTCAAAGAGAGTGACAGAATCAAACTAGAACACATTTTTGCAAAAAAAAAAAAATATATATATATATATATATATATATATATAAAAACATTAGCCTACAACTAAAACACCCTAATTTCTATGACTACAATTTAGAAAACATTGTGATGATTTCATAAAGCAATAATTTATTTCACTAATGTACAAATTTGACACTTAATCTTGCAGTGAAAACATCTTTGAGTGTAATTGATTTGAACCGCTATTCAAAAAACACTTCCGCTCCCCCGAAATCAGCGAAACCACAGCTTTGATCAGTGCTCTGTCATCAGTTAGTGCACACACTGTGTGGGGGTTGATTTGTAGCCTGTTGATGCCTAACAGCCTGTCATGTCTTTCTATTCTTTAATACCACAATTATTTCATTTCTGGGCGACCCATGCTGTCTGCCGCTGCAGCTAAATTTGGGCTCTCAGTCGCACATTCTCGATCTGTGAAGCCACTGTGGGAGATCCTAAGCTGTTTGAAAAAATTAGTGTCATTCCTCATTAGCAAGTCCAGACAGAATCTGCTTATGTATCTCGCTTTTGTTTTGGGTAAAATATGGCCCTGAAAAAGGAATGGGGTTCAAAACAACACTGGACCCCACTGATTTTCATTTCAGTGAGGTTCTGAGGAATTGCGTCTTGCGATTTTGAAACAACATGAGGGTAAATGATTTTCAAGGTTGTGTAAAATCCATTTATCATGTTTTAAAAATGGTCCAGTTCGTCTCTGTTGTATGTGGATATTATGCTGTGATATCCTCTTGGCAAGTTCATACGAGTTTGAAATTTGTATTACAACATCATTTGTGTTCAAGTGATTTTGGTCGGAATTAAATGGATCTATGGCACATATTTATATTTCTCTCTTTTTTCACTTCCCGACAAACATTTAGCACTAATGCAACATAATGAAACCAAAGGAATCACATTAGATGTGCAACTGATGTTTTATTCATGTATTTTATCATTCTTGAGTTGCCACAGAGAATGATGGGAATGTTGGGAAATGGGAAACGTTTAGTCTCCTCATAAAGCTAAATGAGTGTTTTCTGGCAAGCTTTTTACAAAATGTGTACAAAATAAATTGTATCATCAACATTCATACAGTAAGTACAACATATTATGATCAATAACAATATGCTTCCATCATAATTCTCTGTTTGACAAGCCCTGTTTCCCACTGATAATTATGACTTCATGTGCGCTCAACTTGTATCATTCTGACATGACTTCAATGAAGCTTTGGATGATGTGTCTAAATCACTCTATTCTACCAAACTAAAGACACATTTCATACAACACAAAGACATTCTTGAAATATGAAGCAGATCCTTTTAAATTAGAAAAGACTATTTACTAACCATGTCTGTCAGAGCTTTAAAACTAAACTTCCTTTTCTACTAACATAAAGAGTTCCTCTTTTCTGAACACATAAAGAGAACGGACTGACATTTCTACATATTTGAAAGACCAGGTTTGAAAAGCATTAAGACATGAATTGAAGACAAAGAAGCTTTTAATGACAAACATATGGCGAACATTTCCTGTATTTCTTGCTATTCATTCACTTTCAAAAGTGACTATAGCACTCATTGGTCCAAATGTCCTCTCATAGCTACAGTATGTGAGCCAAGGGGTCAAGGTTTGGTTGGTTGGCATGGTCCATTTTGTTCCCATTTGGTAGATGTTTTAACTACACAATTATGCGGCAAAAAGCTTCTTTCTCCATTGAAAGCCATTTAAGTATTTTGACAGCATAATAAAACTGACATAATTTGTAGTGCTTCACGTGAAAGGGCTCTTTTGGCATCATTTGCTCTCTGCAACTCTCTGATTGCTGGGAATTTCTGTAATTTGCATCATGGGAAATAGAGTAATTGTAGTTGTACTACCTGTGAAGATTCTCGTGTATCCAAGTCATCCTTGTACAGCTGTTCTAGTGAAAGCCGGGTACATGCTGTACGATTTCGGCCATGATTTGGGCGACACATTTTGTGAATTCTAATAGATTCCTCTTATCCCAGGCCAAAATGTGTAGCTTTGATCGCTAGTTTGACATGTTCTCTGATAGTCGATTAATGACCATTGCGATCAAATGCGACCAGTGCGACAACAACAAACCACCACTTGCTCCACTCACACCGTCTTCATTTTTTCCCCTCCATTTTTCTTTTCTACACAAGCCATGATCAAAATTAATGCTAGAGTTTGTTGTTGTTTGCTAGCCACCATTTCAATCCCGCATGTAAATGCAGCTCATTGTAACAGGACGTGTCATGGATTGATGATGAAAACTCTTATTGCGTGTGTCCATTTTTAATGAATCTTGACTGTCCTACAGTCTGATATTAAAGGTATTAGTTCACCCAAAAACGAGAATTCTGTCATTAATTACTCACCCTCATGTTGTTCCACACCCGTAAGACCTTTGTTCATTTTCAGAACACAAATTAAGATATTATTTATTGAAATTCAAGAGCTCTCTGACACCTCAAGGTTCAGAAAGGTACTAAAGACATTGTTAAAACAGTCAACCTGACTACAGTGGTTCAACCTTTATTTTATGAAGTGACTAGAATACTTTTTATATGCATAAACGAAACAAAAATAACGACTGTATTCAACAATTTCTTCTCTTCTGTGTCATTCTCCTATGCTGTTTACATTCAGCGCTTCCAGGTTCTACGTTGGGTTCACTGTAAACCCGAATAAGTTGGGCTAACTCAAAGAATTTGAGGTAATCAGTTACATCATTTTTTTTTTTTAGTTACGATGTTCCCAATTTTAAGTAAGCAGAACTAGCAAGTTTTGAGTTTGTAGCACTCATGCATGTTAATTGCTCCTAACTTGAAGTACTGAGTTACCTAACTCATACATTTTGATAGCAATTAACATAAAATATTTAGTTAATAAACTTTTTTATTTTGAGTTCTCAAACAAGTTATTTACTTCACTGTAAACGCTAGGAAAATACAAAAAAAAGCCAACTTGTTAATTTAGAGCACTTACTGAATGAGTAAAGCAACTTGTAACTTACCTGCTCTCATACCAAGCCACATGCGCTACTTGTCACCATGATGGTAACTCTCCAAAAACCCAACAAAAACTCTTCTAAATTAGCATAATAAAACATTAATCACTACTAAATCTCCCTTACCACTAATCTTGTGCAAAAAAAAAACAAACATTATGTAACACTTAATTTTACCGTTTACTCTCCCTTTACCATGGGCAAAGCATGCTGGGAAATATAAATCCCAGCCCAGTTTCAGTTAAACTTAAGTTAGTCTAAATTAAAAGAAATAAGTTCATTCAACTCAAAACAATGAAACAGTTCAGTTTACTTGAAATATGTCAGTGCTGTGAACTCAAAAGAAAAGTGAAAGTCCTAAATACTCATAGCAGTAATTTAACTGAACTAATTTGTTCAATTTAAGTTTACTCGAACCAATTAAGTATTTTGAGCATTAGGGTTTACAGTGTTGACCAGCTCCTGCGTCAGCATCACATGCATGTGTGCATAAATTTCTATGGAGGAGACAGAGAACGCTCGGATTTCATCAAAAATATCTTAATTTGTGTTCAGCAGATTGGAATGACATGAGGGTGAATAATTAATGACAGAATTTTCATTTTTGGGTGAACTAACCCTTTAAAGATGATAGAGATCCCACAGTATGACATGGTTTACAGCGGGAATCATGTTTGTACAGTCTGACAAGCAACAATCGTAAAAGACTAAATCGTGTGCTGAACATATTTGTTGAGTAAAATGTTGCGTTCCATTTAACTCGCCCATCCAAATTCCTACTTGGAGAATTGCAGTAAAACAGTTTCTAAATTGTAACAGAATGCTTTATGGTTGGAGGAAAGATGTTTAAGTAGAAATATCCCATATCTGATTTTGTATGGAACACAGCTTAGGCGTTCTAACTTGCTAAATATGGACTAATCAAACACAGAGCAACCACAGTATTTGAAATGACAAAAAGACACTACAGGAAGTTAATATGGATCGTTTAATGACAGCTAATAGCGCTACACTCCGGGGTTACTGAACAGGATTATGGAATAGTCACATTTCTTTCCTGCATGTATACACACATTTACATGCTCTGAAACATCAGGATCTGGAAAAACCAAGCACTGCTGTGACACTGAGTCATTACAAAGGCAAAAGCCAAAGAGACCAAAACCCCAAAGTTTATTTACAATCTTTCTGCTGCACTTCAGCTGTGTGTTTATTTTTGGTGAACGCTCTGTTCAACTAAGGTTTGCGCTATATTTTTTTATTAAACTCTAAATTCTTTTGCAATCTTAAAGGGATAGTTCATCCAAAACTATAGAAATCCCGTCATCATTTATTTGCTTTGCTTTGTTTCAAACCTGTATGATTTAGAGGTGATGTTTTCCATACAAGAAAGTGAATGGGGTAGGACTTCAAATTGACGTAATGATATATTTAAAGGTGCAGTGTGTAAATGTTAGGAGGATCTATTGACAGAAATGCAATATAATATACATAACTGTTTTCAGTGATGTATAAAGACCTTACATAATGAACCATTATGTTTTTATTATCTTAGAATGAGACATTTCTATCTACATACACCTTAGGTCCCTTTGCATGTTAAGTCGCCATTTTGCGGCAGCATGTTTCTGCAGTAGCCCTAAACGGACAAACTGCTCTACAGAGCGTGTTTCGTCACTATGTTGTTCTTCTTCGTTGGTGTTTAAGAGGCAGCTTGCATCATCACTACGTTGAATGCGCATGAAGAAGAAGAAGTAGTAGTAGTAGTAGTAGTCTTTTGGTTTATTAGAAGCAGAGACCGTTCTTTGTTAGAAGTAAGAAGAAACCTCATTGCTTGACAGGCTACTAGACGACGACATCTTTGTGTGTCGGCCACCGTAGTTTCTCTATGTGCTTCGAAAGGGAGGGGTGAGCATTAATAATACCAAATTACATTGTTTTTTGCATCTTTCGTCACTGATTGAGTTTCACCAATTTTAGTATGATGAATACGGACAAATTTCAGTGGATTATTTTTATGGTACATTTACTTTTTTGTTCCCATTGATTTCATTTTATGGAAAAGAACACCTTGAAAAATTATACTTAGTACCTCCCTTGTGTTCCACAATAAAAAATAAAGCCATACAGGTCTGGAACATCATGAAGGTGAGTAAATGATGACAGACTGTTCATTTTGGGGTGAAATATATCCCTTTAACTTTCGAGTAGATTAACTGGACATCTTAAATGGTTCTTAAAGACATACAGAAGAGAGCTAGGGTTGCATTGCTAGGCCATTCTTAAAGGATAGATAGGTAGGTCAAATTTCATACAGTGCATATAAAGGAGCTCGTAATTTAAAACGTTCCTGCAATTGTACACAAAGGGGAGGTTTTCAGGACACTGAGTTCATTCAGGTTTTCCACTTAAACAGATTTTCTCCAAACAATCATCCAGTACGTTGACAATACAGACCAGGATTTGACTTTAATCTGCGTCTGGGTGACCATCCCTACAGGTTGGGTTACAATCACATCATTAAGTTATCATGACAGCCTATATTTCAAACCAAAACCAAAAAACACAAGTTGTGTAAAATCACTCAGTTCGCATCCCAGCAGCCTGATGGAGTCTCATCTGACGAACTGCGAACTGGAGGTTAAAGTGTGCCTTCATCTAGGAGTTTGTTTAGCCCATCGCAGATCTTCCTCAGGTTAAATCTGTATTCTTCAGATGGGCCGTACAGCTCGGTCAGGAAATCCACGTCTGCGAAATGGTTGAAAACATGGTCGATTCGGCCGTGGGAGCGCATGGTCAAGTGGTGCTCCACCAGCTCGTGGAGAAGGTCCCTACATTCCAGCAGCAGCTCGGAAAGAATGCCGCGGTCAAACGTGTACTCCACCTCGTAAAAGCTCACCACCGTCATGGCCGCCTGGTTCATCTTCTTTTTGAAACGCTCAACGGTCTCCATCTCATCAGGACTGAACTGGTGGTTTCGGTAGAGAATGCCAATTTTCAGCGCAATCTTGATGACATCTTTGATTATCTTGTGGGCTTCCTTTTTGCTCTTGGTGTATTCACGACTGGCCTTGTAGAGTTCGTCCAGAATCTCGCTGCTGGTGTCGTCTGTGAGGAGGTTTGCCACGGCCATGGTGGCCATTTTACTCAAGATCTTCTTTTGGGCCTGAAGGGCCAAACTCTTGGAGTTGAAGCTCTCTTGCCCTATGAAAGAAAAACAGACAAAGAAAAAAAAATCAAAGTTAGCCATTTAAAGATTTTTTTTCTCTCTCCCATATAAATCAGTTTGAATGTCAACAATGTTAGATTTTCTAGAGAACATTTTTCTGTAAATGGGCTGCACCCAGGTCAAGGACGGTCTAATAAACATCTACCGTGCTGAAAGGCTTAAAACATGAAACATTCAAAGCATTCATCTGTCTTTCAACGTATTTTGCTCAAAAAGAAGTGTGAATGTTTTTACTGAACACTGATTATTGATGAAACCTCCATTTAGTTGTTGTCAAATTAAATGTTCTAACATTTTTAAAAGACTGATACATTCCTTTGCTGTCGGATTCTGTATGTCATTCCATCTTTGCTTTTTAAATTCAAATTTGAATGAATTTGAATGAATGACAGAAAAGTCCAAAGTTCCAAGTAAGACTTAGTAAGACTTAAAGAGGTTGTTCAACAGGGAAAAAAGAAAAAAAAAAAGAATTGATTTGATTGTGAAAAGTGGGAAGCGTGAAGAGGCTGAAAAAATAAGAGTGCTTAGTGACATCAAAAAGGAAAATCATTTATGAGTTTGAGCAAGTTTTGATGAAATATTACAAAGACAAACATTGCCACTGAATTTATGTAACACAATGACGTTAATACATTATTTAAGAGGAACTTTATTGAGCCACTCTAGGTGTGTCACCATAACTGTATTGTGTGCACATGGATGGCAGCAAAGCTGTTGATTTACTGATGATTTATACAGTGTCTAATGGACTGTGATAATTTTAGAACAAGCTTCCTGGTCAGACTGTTCTGTTTGACACTGTGGGCAGTACCCAGAGTTCCTTTGAGTGTGTGAGAGCTCTCAGTGTGTTCATTCTGCTGAGGTTTGCTGTCTGTCTGATCTGCTGTTGTAGAGGTGGAAACAGTACGTTCAATAACTCAATAATAAGATTTAGGCCAAAAATAGGAGAATGAAAAAATGGACCTGGCAATGAATCTCATGCGAGATTCTGTGATCTAGGAAACAAACTGATGATCTAGTTTTGGCAAGTTTCTCCTCTGAATCTTCTTTATATTTGGTGAAATGCATGTCACAGTACATTGATGGTAAGACTGAAACACTGGAAACAACTGATATGAACACACGTACCAGTGTTTCATACAGATCTCTGTCACCCTTCACCATACGTATAAATGCATGTTAAAGGGTTAGTTCACCCAAAAATGAAAATTCCGTCATTAATAATTACTCAACCTCATGTTGTTCCAAAGCCATAAGACCTTCATTCATTTTTGGAACACAAAATATATTTTTAAAGAAATCCGAGAGCTTTCTGACCTCCGATAGACTGCAACGCTATTACCACTTTCAAGACCCAGAAAGGTACAGTATTTAAGAAATTGTTCAAATAGTCCACGTGACTACAGTTTTTCAACCTGATTGTTATAAACAGATGAGAATACTTTTTGTGCAAAAAAACAAGACTTTATTCAACAATTTCTTCTCTTCCATGTCAGTCTCCTATGCTGTTCACGTTGTAAGCACAAAAAGTATTCTTCTCTTCATAACATTAAGGTTAAACCACTATTTTTACAATGTCTTTACCTTGAAAGTAGAAATAACATTGCAGTCTATTGGAGATTACGGATATCATCAAAAACATCTCAATTTGTGTTCCGAAGATGAACGAAGGTCTTATGGTTGTGGAACGACATGATTGTGAGTAATTAATGACAGAAATTTCATTTTTGGGTGAGCTAACCCTTTAAGGTTTTTTTTTTTTTTAACATAATTATTTATTGATTTAAATTTAATTGATAACAAAATAATTGAAGTTTTAAAACTTCAAGTAAGCTACACAAAATAGTCAAGATATAAATGGGTATGTGTCTCCGTCATCTACTTGTGATCTGATCGACCAAAAAGCATCTTAATACCAGGTGTGAACAGGACCAAAGTGAAGCTATTGAACGATGCTTTTTGGTCGATCAGATCACAAGTAGATGACGGAGACACATACCCATTTATATCTGTTATTATATTCTCTTTTTTTTCCATTTTCAACCACTTCAATCTTTCAATCTAATGGACAAAATAAGATTGCACAATTTACATATGAACATGACTGCAGACGAAGGAAAATCATACGGGAGCATTAGATTTTGTTTCTGCACTGATAGATGAAAGACCATGGCGAATGTGGCAAGTGCATGTTAGAATCAGGAATGGTCAAACTTTGGTCAACAAAGTTTAAATCCCGCCTGGCAATTGCACTTCCCATAATGTTTATGCATTAGGTCAGTAGGCAGTCTTTTGCGCAGTTCGAAAACATTTAACCATAATCATTTACATTACGAAGGCAATCCGGTTGAATGCATTTTTGACTACCACTGGAAGTGGTCAAAAGTGGACAAGCTCAAAATGTTTTAGACCCAGTTTACACCTGTATTTAGCATCTTCCACTTGTGATCCGATCAACCAAAACTCAAATACCAGGTGTACACAGGGCCTTTGATTCAGACATCACTGAATGTGATCCTGTGATTCAGTATTGATTCAGTAACTGCTAGTGCTCTGATAGATTCAGTCCCAATGTTTATAATATCCATCCTAAATAGTATGTGAGATTAGAACAAGTGCTCTAAGATTTCCAAAGCATAGTATGTTAAAAAGTCTACTATTCCCTGTAGATTTTCTAAGTTTGGATCTGTGCAAAAACAAAACATTGCTCAAAAGCAGAGTTCTTCGCATGACAGACCCACGACTGGCAGATCAACATGCTACTTGTTTCTCTCTAATAAGGAGGCAATAATTGCTTAAATAGTGTAAATTTAATTAAATAAAATGTGGAATAAGTATATGAGGATGTTAGTTGTGACAGAATGATTGACATACTGGTTTACGGTGACAGAATGCACATAAACAATTTTATGATGAGGTAGTATGTCCCAAAGTTTGCCTACTCTTCTGCTACTTTTCTGACTGATTCAAACCACTAATTCCTGAGTTTGTGAGTCTTTTCAAACAATTAATTGAAAGAACCAGCTTGTGATATTTTTCTGTTGGTGAATCAGACTACACTGTTCAGGTTGGGGTGCAAAACAAAAAACATGAGCACATTCATGAGGACAACTCAATAGAATGATTTCTATTGAGTTTTCTTGCCTTTATTTAGCCTTTTTTTTATTTGCATTCAATTCAGACTACAAGCTTAAAACTTGAGTAACATTTATATTGCCATGGCTCTGTAGATTCAGCAGGGATGAGAAAAGTGGTACAGGAAACATTTGTGTACTGTACACTTATTTCTGAGGAAGTACACACTTAAATGTCTCAGTGAAGAGCATTTTAAGAGCACTCATGGTAGCATGCTGCGGAAATGTTTTCTTTGTTCCTTTTTGTACATATTTTTGCTGAATTTTTGTGTCATCTATAATGGACCTCTGCATATGAGTTAGAAATCAATCAGGAACTTTAAAGCACATGCTGTCCGGAATAAAATCCCTGAAATATAAATTGGAAAATTGTTTGTGTGCTAATAGTTTAGTTCAGAATGTCTTTGTCTATCCATTTTATGTGAGTAATCAATGCAGAACTCTAAATAAACCCAAAGGGATCACAAGTTAGGATGTTATTCTAGGCCCTGTTTACACCAGGTATTAAAATGCATTTTCGTCAGTGTTAAATAGGTATAAACAGGGTCTAAAACAATTTGAGCTTGTGCCATTTTTACCAGATAAAAATGGTTTTTGTAGTGTAGAAGCTCATGTGGTTGAATGCAGTCAAACAACCACAAAAGACCACCTACATGTTTTAAGAAGGTGCGCCAAAGCAATCGATTCTAAACTCGGTATGTTGTGCCAAAACACACAGATCTGGATCAAAATTGCCGTAACCATTCGTATCCTTTCCATCTGCGTCTTCCCCCCTCACTCATAAGCAGCGTCATTCATTCAATCATATTTGTGTGCCACTCTCTGCACTCCCTCAAAGTGAGTGTGACAAAATAATAGGGGAGGGTCTAGACCAGGGATGTCCAATCATGCTCCTGGAGGGCCACTGTCCTGCATAGTTTAGCTACAACCCAAATTAAACAAACCAGCGGTGCTTCTCATTTCTTATTTTTGAATCCTCATTTCCTTGCCTCGTGTGTCTTAGCTCCACACCCTTAGGATGCGATGGAAGGATACACCTGTACAATCGAAGACTTCAGATGCAAAAGCCTCTACGTGCCGTCTGAAATTTTCTTCTAAAATAAGCGTTTTTTATCAAGCTCGTATGTTTAGGTTCACTTTAATGGCAATTAATAGGTAATTTTCTTTGCCATTAAAGTGGAATCACTGAACATAAGCGTACGAGCTTGATAAAAATGCTTATTTTAGAAGAAAATTTCAGACAGCACTTAGAGACTTTTGCATCTGAAGACTTCAATTAGAGAATTGAGATGTCCTTTAAAGGAACACTCCACTTTTTTTGAAAATAGGCTCATTTTCCAACTCCCCTAGAGTTAAACAGTTGAGTTTTACCGTTTTCGAATCCATTCAGCCGATCTCCGGTTCTGGCGGTACCACTTTTAGCATAGCTTAGCATAGTTCATTGAATCTGATTAGACCGTTAGCATCGCGCTTAAAAATGACCAAAGAGTTTTGATATTTTTCTTGCTTAAAACTTGACTTTTGAGCAAAATCTGAACACAAGTGCATGTTAAGTCCACATGTAAATGATAATGCATCTAAGCTGACCACTTGAGATCAGATCACTGAAAACGCATCTTAATACCTGGTGTAAACAGGGCCTTAGATGGTATCTGCCGATGTAGACGGTAGACAACAAGGCAGCTCGCTAGGTTTGGGAACAGAGCTATGGTGACCGTATAAGGCCACCATGATGTGTAATATCTCAGAGTGTGTGGGTTTATCTTAAGCTAAGCTGGTGAGATGGCACAGGGAGGAGGGTATTGTTTTGTCGTGTTTATCTGTAGGAGGCGTGGGTAATCTGAGAGCAAATTTTATTTTGATGCCTCCAAGTTCAAATTATACACTACAGACGTGATTAACATTACAGAACCAAATACAGAGAAGCTGTTCCATCCTGGAATCCTCTACAGAGAGCCCGTCACTCTCGTTTACTGCCTCACACAAATCACTGTTATATGTCAGCAGGGTGGTCTGGAAAATACGTCATTTGAGAATGCCACTGAATGCCACAGAATGACACGTGAATGCCACACAAATGGCCGACCAGAGCTCCAGTCTCACCATTTCTTATAAAGAAAGCCAGAGTGAAGTTCACTTCCATGCACACACGTCTGGCTGCTAGGTGAGATGACCGAGGCATGACCTTTAGCAAGTGTCTCTGACAGGAATGATGATGTTCACTCTGAATGACAAACTGGTTCATAGAGTTGTTGCTCCTGTAGCTCAGCTGGTGCTTGACACTTGCAGCACAGAGGTCCCTCGTGAAAAAGAAGTAGACTTAGCATACTTTTAAAAAGAATGTTTAAATTGGAAAAAAAAAAAATACTAAAAAACTAAATGTAATGTTTTCAAACACTTAACTGCATGATAATTGCAATTAAATTAAACGTATTGTAGATTATATTTATATTAAATGCAACTCATTGAACTTAAGGGTGCTTTTTTGATTCACTTAAGTAGGACTTGAGTACATCTTTATATGTAATTTCATAATTCTGTTGTCTTTAAAATATGGTTGAACTGTCGAATGAACTGACAAGAATCTACGGTAAGATAAAATATACATACTTCATGTACAGCGGGCAAAATAATACGCCAACACCTTTGAATACGCCAACATTTTTTTAATTAAAAAGTTTCAATGCAGCAATTCACATAAAACTTTGAACAGACATCGATATTAACTTAAGAAATCTACACAGACAAAAAAATCCTAATTTTACAATCCATTAAAAAGCTATGTGTAATAAAGGGAAATGACTCAGCAATGACAGCTTCAAGGCACATCCTGTATGACCAAACTTTAAATCTTGAATATTCTGGGGGTCTCTCATATGAATTTTGATCCTCAGTTCCTTCCATAAATGCTCTGTTGGGTTTAGGTCTGGTGATTTACTGGGACATTCTAACAACTTTATTTTCTTCTTCTGGAACCAATTCAAATTCTTCTTTGCATTGTGTTTTAAATTGTTGTCCTGGTGGAAGGTCCATCAAAGTCTCATCTTAGTGGATGGCAACAAATTCATCTCAAGAATTCCCAGTACATGGCTCCATTCATCGTCCCTTCAATAATATTGATTCTGCCAGTACCATGAGAAGAGAAACAGCCCCATACCATGATGCTTCCACCTTGAAAACATCACTGTTGGTATGGTATTTTTGGGATCACATGCAAAGCCATTTCTCCTCCAAACATGTCATGTGATATTGTTGCCAAAAGTTTGATTTTTGTCTCATATGATCTCACTAAACTCTTCCAGTAGCTCAGTCTTTTTCAAATGTTGTGTAGAAACTTCAAATGAGCTTCAACATGTATTTTCTTCAATAATGGAGCTTTATGTGGTGAGCGTGCATTTCCTAATGTTTTCTCTGTGACAACTGTACCTGCTATAGCTTTAAGTCTTTCTTGACCTCTTTCTGAATGGTTCTTGGGCTACTTTTCTGAATAACCTTCTGACTCCCTGATCAGAAATCTTTTCTCCCGTGTCATTTCACTTTATTACAGATTGCTTTTTTATGGATTGTAGTATTATGATTTCCTTATTTGTATTTCTTGAGCTAATACCAACGTCTGGTCAAAATTTTATGTGAATTGCTGCATTGGAACTTATAAAAAAATGATAAAAATATTCAATACTTATTTTACCCACTGTATATGTTTAATAACTTATTGTTATAAGATTTAAAGTAGACTTTTTCACAAGGGGCCATGGGTTTGATTCTCTCATGTACTGGTAAAATTTACATTAGTTGCACTTTAAGTGGATTTCAATTTAATTTCTGACAAATGTAAGTCAGAATGACAGTAGGCTATAAAAACAGACTATAATAAGCAGTGCTATTATGTGTAAAAATAGTGGCAAATTAATGGCGATGCTGGCATTTGTGTTTCCTGTGAAGAGATCTGGGTTGGCATATCATGTGACTGTCATATTATAAAAAGGATGTTCGCTTTGAAATAAAAGGGAATGATTTACTAGGTCAACATAACATTTTAAGACCGTGTCCTAACCAGGCTCGACACAATAATTTTTCAGTGACAAGTAATTTGACTTCCACGCTCAAAGCAGAAATGATGTGTGACCCGGATCAAAGCTGATCAGAGCATATTTGATTTTTAATGAATTTAACAATTATGTTCTGATTCTGATCCCACTTTAATTTCATTAATCCTAAATTCACTGTATCATATGGTATAGTTTGTTTAAATATGTAAACAAACATACTAAAAAAAAATAAACAGTTTTGGTAAGTTTTACAACAAAACAAATGTGCTAATTCATATCTTTAATCACATATTGTCCTATCCAGTAATTAAAAATCTAACAAACCTTAAGTTTATTTTGAGTCAGATGCGACTGTAAGTAATGACAATGTTAATGGTAACACTTTACAATACTGGTGCACTAATATGCATTAATTCATACTTAACTAATGCACAGATAATCATGTTTTAATGTATGACTCATGAAGAACTAAACCATTAATTAATGATTACTGCATCAGCAACTATTAAAGTGTCTATATGATTAAAAGATTAAGTAATATATACATTGTTATTAATTAATTAAATGCGGCCTCATGCCGTAGATGGAACAACCGGGGAGGGGGGTGGGCGCCAGGGCGGATCTAGGGACTCGTATGGCCATGGCGGGTCAGAGGCCATGGGCGGCCATGGCAGATCAGAGGCTGAGGGCAGCCATGGCGGGTCAGAGGCCTCGGACGGCCATGGCAGTTCTGGAGACCCACCCACAAGTTCCCCAACCACAGGGTAGGCGCGGCCTCGCGCCGTAGATGGAACAACCGGAGGGGGGGGTGGGTGCCCTGGATACCTTCATGCAGGTGCGGGGGGGAGTGCAGAAGTGTACTGAGGTCTCCAGGGCAGATCTAGGGACTCGGACAGCCATGGCGGGTCAGAATCCGTGGGCGGCCATAGTGGGTCAGAGGCCATGGGCGGCCATGGTGGATCAGAGGCCTAGGGTGGCCATGGCGGCTCAGGGGCCTCGGACAGCCATGGCAGTTCTGGAGACCCACCCACAAGTTCCCCACCCACCCTCCTGTTGGAGGGCTGGAGCTGACTCGTGGAAAGCTGGAGCTGGCTTGTGGGCAACTGGAGCGGACTCGTGGGCAACTGGAGAGTGGTCTGGAGAAGGAGTCCAGGACATCCCCTCATATTCGATTAAAAGCCCCAAGGGTACTGGAGTGGGCGCCACTAGTAGCGGCAGTTCAGGCTTGGAGGCAGGCTTCACTGGAGACTTGGGCTGGTCAGCGTCAGGCTTCGCTGGAGGCTCTGGTGGGGCAGCGGCCATTCTCTTCAACCATCTGGGCTTCTTCTTAGGCGGCTTGGGCTTAGGGTCAGACAGGACCACCGGGGAATGCCCACTGGAGTGGTAGGTGGAGGAAATCGGTGGCTGGTGAACTGGTCAGGCCGCCTGTGTTTCTGAGAGGACCGGACGAGGAGAATACGATTTCTTTTGAACCTCTTCAATTTTGAACTCGGAACCATTTAGAAAGAGAATCAGATTAATAGATTCAACTAGGGAAAAGAGACATTCAGGTTCAATATACCGAATCGTATCCTCATTCAGACCCCTCAGAAAGCAGGCGTTAAGAATAGCATCTGGCCAGCTCACCTTGCAAGAAAGCTCAGCGAATTCCTCCACATACTTCTCCAGCGGGCGGTCCTCCACTGATAGCTTGGATCGACGGCTCTTTGGGGATACCGGAATCAGGAATATTCCCAGTCTTTTGTAGAAGTCCAACGGTGCGGTCTGTTCTTCTGTTACGGTTGAGGTTGTGGCAGAGATGAGGCATACACAGACTTCCACAAAGTAGGGTATTTATTCAACAAAAGGAGTAGAACACAACCAAAACACACTAACTTAACAATAAGAACAGAAAAGGGAGTGCAGGGAGTGAGTCCATAATAAAGGGTGTGCAGATGATGATGTCCAGGTGTAGATGACGAGTGATGATGGGGAGATGATGAAGAAGTGAGTGCAGGTGATGACACAAGGAGGATGATGGGAAGGAGTCCAGGAACGAAGGGAACTGTGGCAGTAAGTTGGGCTGCACACAAATATCAGCACACCAGAATCTGAACTACAGACTGATGTTGCACTGTGTTTAAACTGGATGCGACCATTATCAAGTCATGTGACAGATCATTGCAAGTCCGTCTGTCCTTCATAACAGAGGTAGTGTTTTGTTGTGTTGTGTTGCATCGTACCGCATTCAGTGTAGAATCACTATCACTGATTATAATGGGTTCTATTCTCTTTGTCTGGTCTAGACACAGTGATACGAAATAGCAGTGCCCGGCCACATGTTCTCAGTGTTCTGCCTTTGGATTCTAGACCTCAAGCTTAACCTGATACATTCCTGTTATCATTCTGACACATGCAGCAGCTCATCTGATACAGTGGAATCACGGTTGTAGATAGTTGGAAATTGAAATCCATGGCTTAGTGTAGATGTCAAAACCATAATGACATATTACTTATCAATTAGTTAACATAACGATACATTTGCAAATAATTACCTAATGATTAATTAATGCAGATAATTTGAAGTTGAAATATGGTTTCAAACCATTGTGATAATTAACACATTCATTAACACTATTAGTTAATAAAATATGTTATTAAGGAATTAATACATTACAACACATTTAATTAATACTAATTTATATATTACTTAATCTACTAATCATATAGAATATTTATTAGTTGCTGATGCAGTAATCATTCATTAATGGTTTAGTTCTTCATGAGTCATACATTAACACATGATTATCTGTGCATTAGTTAAGCATTAATTAATGCATATTAGTGCACCCGTATTGTAAAGTGTTACCATGTTAATTCAGCAGCCATTTTATACGTTTCACAGAGTTTGTCTATGACTCACATGTGACTTTTAAATGATTCATTAAAAGAGCCAGCTCATGTAAATCATTTGTTCGTAATTGGAACTACATAGCATTGTATATTTGTGCGTTCAGCACAGCCTGCACAAAACAAGACAGATGTTTCGTCTTTGTATATTTTCCACAATTATTGGTGCCAGAACTTTTAAATTAACCAACATGTTTTCAAAAAGACAATTTTTAAACTATTAAGAACTGGCTATGACTCCCCTGGCAGTTGGTTTTGCAGTGCACAGGCGTTTGACTGTGTCTGCATCTGTGTCAGCGCAGTTGTTTGTTGTTGTTGTGAATTGGGGCTTTGTTTAGCATCACTCTCTGTGATGATGTAAAGTCAGTGAGTGACAGACACGACCTGAGGCATCAACACACACCAGACCAACAGACTGATTATTTGACTTTGGGCCATGCTGTTGTCAGGGGCAGTAGAGAGTCATACAGGTAAAAACAGAATATATATAAAAAATAAAAAAAAACTCTGCTGTCTGAAGGTGTGTACTAGAGAGCAAACAGAGTTTACTAATAATGAATTTCATTCACTGACAGTGTTTATGTGCATGAACTGTCTGCATTGTTTGAGAATTCACTGACGCAATATGCAAATCAGTTAAAGGCATAAACAAATCCAACTAAATGTGTGCTTTAGACTGCCAGAACAGTGCAGTTCCCCATCTCGCCAGTTCTGACTGAACGCTAAATTGGGGAGGACGCAGCAGACTATTTTGATATGGCATGTGACGCTTTTCTCCATTATTTAATGAATTATTGATCACTAAAAAAAATGTGCACAAACATTCCTTTTTTAAAAATGTTCAGTTTACCATCTGCTTTACCCTGGCTGTGAAAAATTAATTGCACCACAAAATAATGCTGACTTGAAACTGAAAAAGAGCTATTTTGTATGAAAAAAATGTGATTTGTTTGTGCCATCAAATTGAAAATGTAATTTAGTTGAAAAACAAGAGTTCTGTCACAGACACGTCAGGTTCCACCTCACTTCAGTACCCGCGCACCCAATCACCAGCATACTAATCACCGCCACCTGAAGCTCATCACATCAGTCATCAACACCAGCACTTAAACCCCACACTCACACACACTCACTGTCCGGTCTCGTTTGTGTTACACCAGTTGTAAACTTACCTCAAGGACTCCCTAAGCGATACTTACCCAGCCTCATCATCTCCTTCGTCTCCATTGTCTCCAGTCTCCTCGTGTGTCTACCTGCCAGTGTGTGTGAGTGTTTCCATCAGCCTTCTCCAGCGTCTCCATCTCCAGTCATCTGCTACTTCAACAAGGACAGTATTATCACTCATTCCACCTCTGAGATCTTCCACCACCTCATTCATCACCCGTTTTGCTCTGCTGATTGCCAAATAAACATCTTAACTGCTTTTATTCCTGTCTCCGGTGTCTCTGTCATAACAGAAGACCGGACCATAACAGCTAAGCATCAGCATGAGCCAACAGGACCCCTTTCAGGAGCTCGTGGACGTTTTACGTCGAGCACTCACCTCACAATCCCCATCACCATCACCAGCACCCACCGCCGCTGCCGCTTCCGCATCCACCGCCGCGGCTGCTTCTCCAGTCTTCACCGCCAGTCCCATGGCCAAACCGGCGCCCTACTCTGGATCGGCGGAGGAATGCAGCGGATTCCTACTGCAGCGTGAGTTGGTTCTGGAGATGCAACCGCACCTCTACCCCACCGACACGGCTAAAATAGCGTTTATAATATCACAACTGCAAGGTAAGGCCCTTCTATGGGCGGATGCTCTCTGGACTCAAAGAAGCTCTGTCGTTAAATCATACCCTGCATTCGTCTCTCACTTCAGAGAAGTCTTCGGAAAACCCCTAACCGACTCGTCCACTGGTGAGAAATTGTATAACCTTAAACAAGGAAATAAGAGTGTTAATGATTATGCCTTGCAGTTTCGAACGCTAGCCGCAACCAGTGGTTGGAACGAACAAGCTCTCATCACCACCTTTCGACAAGGGCTGGAGCCCAACGTGCGATTGCATCTCGCTGCATACGAGGACTCCCTAGGACTCGAACGCTTCATCCAACTCGCCATCCGAGTGGGTTCTCGTATGCAGTCGTGCCTCCTAGAGCACCAGAGCCAGCTACCAACCACCACACTCCTCCGTCGGTTCGAACCCGTCAGCTCCCCAGAACCAGCAAGCGAACCAATGCAAGTGGATAACTCCCGCTTATCTTCTACAGAAAGACAGAGACGGCTGACCCTGAATCTATGTCTATATTGTGGTTCCCCTGGGCATGTAATCTCCACATGCCCAATTCGTCCTCCTCGACCCGTGGTGAGTGCCATCATTCCCTCAATCCAAAAAATGAAACCACTCACTACTGTAGTAAACCTTACTGCGGCTAATGCTTCTATTTCAGTGGTGGCGCTCCTCGATTCAGGGTCAGCAGGAAATTTCATCTCCGGCGCCCTCTGTCAACACCTCGGGCTCAAGACCTCGCCTTCTCCGAATGTTTACAAGGTCCACTCCATCACGGGCAAACCCCTGAGCCGAAGGTTGATCCGACGGATGACTGGACCGCTTCAGCTGCAAGTGGGTATCTTCCACACTGAGAACATCCATCTGCTGGTTCTGGAGGAATCCACCGCTGACGTGGTTCTAGGGCGTCCGTGGTTGGAACAACACAACCCCACCATCTCCTGGCGCACGGGCGAAGTCCTGAAGTGGGGCGACCACTGCTTCTACAGCTGCTTCCCAGACCTTCCTACTCCAAGATCTCCTCTCTCCAAAGACCTCTCCATTAACGCAACCTCCATCGAAAGCCCTGTGGATAAACGCTCCGTCGACATTCCACCCGATTATGCCCACTTCAGTGACGTCTTCTGCCCGCAACGCGCCTCCAAGCTTCCTCCACACCGGCCATGGGACTGCGCCATCGATCTGTTGCCGGGTGAACCAGTGCCTAGGGGACGCATATACCCCCTGTCAGTACCGGAGGAGAAGGCCATGGAGGAATACATCAAAGAGGCCCTTAACCAAGGATACATCCGCCCGTCTACTTCCCCTGCTGCTTCAAGCTTCTTCTTCGTGGCCAAGAAGGACGGAGGCTTGCGGCCCTGCATCGATTATCGCTCCTTAAACAAGATAACCGTCAAATTCAGGTACCCACTTCCCCTCGTCCCAGCGGCCCTGGAACACCTCCGTGGTGCCACTGTGTTCACGAAGCTGGACCTCCGCAGCGCGTATAACCTCATCCGGATACGCGAGGGGGACGAGTGGAAGACCGCCTTCGTTACGCCCACCGGCCACTACGAGTACCTCGTTATGCCGTATGGCCTGGTCAACGCCCCCTCCGTATTCCAGGATTTCATCCATGAGGTGCTCCGGGAGTTCCTCCACAAGTCCGTCCTAGTGTATATAGATGACATCCTTATCTACTCCCGGAGCCTGGCCGAACATCGCCACCACGTTGCGGAGGTCCTCCAACGCTTACGGCAGTTCCATCTATTCCTGAAAGCAGAGAAGTGCTCATTCCATCAGCCCTCTGTCCACTTCCTGGGATACGTGATCGATCACAGTGGCATCCGGATGGACGAGGGGAAGGTTTCCGCCATCCAGAACTGGCCAACCCCAAGTACCATAAAAGAACTCCAACGCTTCCTAGGTTTCTCCAACTTTTACCGCCGTTTCATCAAGAACTACAGCACCATCGTCAGTCCACTCACCAACCTACTCCGTCATCAGCCCAAGTCTCTGTCCTGGTCCCAACCTGCCAACGAAGCTTTTGAACACCTCAAGAAAGCCTTCACCACCGCTCCCCTCCTCGTCCACCCCAATCCAGACCTGCCATTCGTCGTTGAGGTGGACGCCTCCACCACCGGAGTGGGAGCGGTCCTATCACAGCAGCAGGGGAATCCAAGTAGGCTCCATCCATGTGCCTTCTTCTCCCGCAAGCTCAACCCGGCGGAGGTTAATTACGACATCGGGGACCGGGAACTCCTGGCTGTCAAGCTCGCCCTTGAAGAATGGAGGCATTGGCTGGAGGGAGCTAACCATCCGTTCCAGGTACTCACTGACCACAAAAATCTCGAGTACCTAAAGGCTGCCAAACGACTCAACCCTCGCCAAGCCAGATGGGCGATGTTCTTTTCAAGATTCAACTTTACAATTTCCTACCGTCCAGGCTCCAAAAATCTCAAAGCTGACGCTCTCTCACGTCTCCATGCACCCGAAGAAAGGAACGAAGACCCCGACACCATCCTGCCTGAATCCATATTCATGAGCCCCATAGAGTGGTCAGAAGAGACACTCCCCTCCTCCAATGCCTCCTCACGAACTCCGCCGGGTTGCCCCCAGGGCTTGCATTACATCACCCGGACACGACGCACTCCACTCCTGCACTCCGTTCACTCTTCACTTGGCACTGGTCACCCGGGGGTCAATGAGACCCTCTCGCTGCTCAAACAGCGCTTCTGGTGGCCAAACATGGCCAACGACGTCAGGAGGTACGTGCAGGGCTGCAGGGAGTGTGCCATCTCCAAGAGCCCACGCCATCTTCCCACCGGCAAGCTTCATCCTCTGCCCGTTCCTGAGAGGCCCTGGTCACACCTGGGAGTCGACTTCGTCACCGACCTCCCAGAGTCTGAGGGTAACACATGCATTCTAGTCGTCGTAGATCGTTTCTCAAAGGCCTGCCGACTCATTCCCCTGGAGGGTCTACCCACAGCCATGAACACAGCCGAGTTAATGTTCAACCATGTCTTCCGCCATTATGGAATCCCCGAGGACATTGTCTCTGATAGAGGACCTCAATTTATCTCCCGAGTCTGGAAGGCTTTCTTCTCGCTCCTGGGTGTGACCGTCAGCCTATCGTCTGGATACCACCCTCAGTCGAACGGGCAGACGGAACGGAAGATCCAGGAGATCGGCCGCTTCCTGCGTACCTTCTGTCACGGCCACCAGAACTCCTGGAACCAGTACCTGGGTTGGGCCGAGTACGCCCAGAACTCCCTCCGTCAAGCCACCACTGGATTAACACCTTTCCAATGCGTACTCGGTTTCCAACCCCCACTGTTCCCCTGGAACGGGGAACCCTCCAACGTTCCTGCCGTCGACTACTGGTTTCGGGAGAGCGAGAGGGTATGGGACTCAGCTCACCACCAGCTGCAGAGAGCCCTGCGCAGGCGCAAGATGACAGCCGACCTTCGGCGCTCCCACGCTCCAACCTACCAACCGGGGCAGAAGGTCTGGCTGTCCACCAGGGACATCAGGATGCGCCTGCCCTGCAAGAAGCTGAGTCCCCGCTTCATTGGCCCATTCACTATCCTGCGACAGATCAACCCCCGTCACCTACCGGTTACAACTCCCTGCACAATACAAAAGAATTCATCCCACCTTCCACGTGTCACTATTAAAACCTCACCACCCTTCTGTTCTTCCCTCCACAGAACCTGACGTGGCAGCCGTCGAGCCCCCCCTTCCACTTATCCTGGACGATGGAACTGCTTACGTGGTACGAGAGATCCTGGACTCCCGGCGCCGTGGTGGTCTCTTGGAATACCTGGTGGACTGGGAAGGCTACGGTCCCGAAGAACGCTCATGGGTCCCCAAGAATGATATCCTTGATCCTGCTCTGTTACAGGCTTTTCACACCAACCACCCGGACAGACCTGCCCCACGACCTCGAGGACGACCACCACGACGTCGGGGTCCTCGGCCCTCAGGAGCGGGCCGTGGGAGGGGGGGTACTGTCACAGACACGTCAGGTTCCACCTCACTTCAGTACCCGCGCACCCAATCACCAGCATACTAATCACCGCCACCTGAAGCTCATCACATCAGTCATCAACACCAGCACTTAAACCCCACACTCACACACACTCACTGTCCGGTCTCGTTTGTGTTACACCAGTTGTAAACTTACCTCAAGGACTCCCTAAGCGATACTTACCCAGCCTCATCATCTCCTTCGTCTCCATTGTCTCCAGTCTCCTCGTGTGTCTACCTGCCAGTGTGTGTGAGTGTTTCCATCAGCCTTCTCCAGCGTCTCCATCTCCATTCATCTGCTACTTCAACAAGGACAGTATTATCACTCATTCCACCTCTGAGATCTTCCACCACCTCATTCATCACCCGTTTTGCTCTGCTGATTGCCAAATAAACATCTTAACTGCTTTTATTCCTGTCTCCGGTGTCTCTGTCATAACAAGTTCAGTACATGGAAAAGACATACAATGAGTCTCAAACTCCATTGTTTCCTCCTTCTTATATAAATCTCATTTGTTTAAAAGACCTCTGAAGAACAGGCAAATCTCAACATAACACCGACTGTTACGTAACAGTCGGGGTGTACGGCCCCAATATTTGCGTATGCCAGCCCATGATCAAGGCATTACACAAGGGCAGCCAGTATTAATGTCTGGATGTGCAGCTGAATCATCAGACTAGGTAAGCAAGCAAGGACAATAGCGAAAAATGGCAGATGGAGCAATAATAACTGACATGATCCATGATATTTTTAGTGATATTTGTAAATTGTCTTTCTAAATGTTTCGTTAGCATGTTGCTAATGTACTGTTCAATGTGGTTAAAATTACCATAGTTTCTTACTGTATTCACAGTGCCTAGAGCCATCGCTATTTTCATTTTTAAACACTTGCAGTTTGTATAAAGCATAAACAAAACTTCATTCTTTATAAATCTCTCCAACAGTGTAGCATTAGCCGTTAGCCACGGAGCAAAATCAAACTCATTCAGAATCAAATGTAAACATCCAAATAAACACTGTACTCACGCGATTAGACATGCTGCATGACGAATGCTTTTTAAAGATCCATTTTGAGGGTTATATTAGCTGTGTGAACTTTGTTTATGCAATGATAGAGTCGACAGCTTGGGAGGGGGTGGAGAGCGCGCAATTTAAAGGGGCCGCAGCATGAATCGGCACATTTCTAATTATGCCTCAAAATAGGCAGTTAAAAAAATTTATTTAAAAAAATCTATGGGGTATTTTGAGCTGCAACTTCACAGACACATTCAGGGGACACCTTAGACTTATATTACATTTTGTAAAAAAACATTCGATGGCACCTTTAAAAAATGCAAGCATGAAGCTGCAGCTCTAAAATTAACCCTCAGTAGGTATATTTACATAGACTAGTTTTCGTCGATCTGAATGAATCCAATCTGATTTCATATTCTGAAAGTTATGAATACATAAACACTAAACTTCACAATCCGCTTCACATTTCCTCATGTGCATTTAGGCTTTCCGAAAAAAACTTCAGCACATGTGCAGAAGTTTTGTGAACTCTGTGTTCGGGCCGATTACAAAGCTCGGAGCCCTCTCCCCAGACAGCACACCAAATACGTTTACCAATTAATTTATCTGACTTATTTGTAAGTGTGAACTCGTGAAATACATCTTTCGTAGCTTTCTGGACCTTGAAAGTGTTAATTGTCTTGCTGGTAATGGAGGCCTCACTGAGCCATCGGATTTGATCAAAAATATCTTCACTTGTGTTTTGAAGATGACCGAAAGTCTTACGGGTGTGGAACGACATGAGGGTCAGTAATTAATGACAGAATTTTCATTTTTGGGTGAACTAACTCTTTAAATTTTGTGGCCCACCCATCTCGGGAACTTTGGTATCAAAACTAGCCCCAAACTTCCCAATGGTAAATGCGACTTGAGAGGGCATTCATGTCTAATTTTTAACTACAAAACTCATATTTATAATCATTCCGATAACCCGTGAAGTAGCAAAAAAAAAAAAAACCCACATGAATTGGCGAAGTCACACAGTCAGAGATAGATGGTTAACATGGTTGGTACATTATGTCAGGCAGGAAATCCAAACATTCGCCCGTCGACTTCAGACATGGCTTATGATTTGAAACATGTTAGTAATAGTCTAACCTAGATTAATGTGCTATTATTAGGTGCATTTCCAAGTGTTCCTGCAGAGTATGGAAGCTGTAATGTAGAACAATGTTACATATATCTCAGCACTGAAACTGAAATCATTTTTCGATGCCAGTCCTTAGGTATAATTAACTAATGAAGTAATATTATAAATGGCCAACTATTCAACTAATGGCTTAAATGAGTGACCAGTAGTTGACTAGAAAAATCCATAGTCCTACTACAAGAAAAGCTAAAAAAATATGTCAGAAGTTCTTTTTTTTTTTTTTTTAAAGCAAATATATGTCTCCTCCACTGGACAGTTCCTAAGACATTAGTAAAAATTTGCATGTTGGTAAGAAATCAAGCATATAGCGTCAGTTATATCGCTGCACTTCCTGCTTCTATCCATGCAAGGCTGCATGGATGGCCTGGGAGTTCTTGCGCAGAACAGAATCATACTGCCAATCCAAACTGTACGCTAATTGTCAATTATCTTCAACAGAAGTGGTTCTGACAGAACTAAAACGTATGTAAACATACGCATCACGGCACTGCACAGTGCGCATAGTATTTTTGAATCTCACTAAGTGTTTACATGCTTAGTTTTTTCATATTGTTTGGATTATTTTAGGCCTACACTATTCCCTTCCAATCCGAATGAAATTTAATTCGGATTGACTTCAGTTTAGCTTTAGACTTTTCAATCCAATTGAATGTGATTCCTATTTTATTATTTTGGTCAATGGAAACATAACTATTGAAGAACAACCAGAGCATAAGAAAACACAAATGAGATTTAAAAAAAAAAATAAAAAATAAAACATAAAATGGGTTCAAGACTGTGTAAGAATAAAGTGCAAAGATAAAAGCCTATTTTGAATATGCATGATGCAGTGCTATACCCGTGCATATAGGGCTGGACTGGGGATGGGTGGTGAAAAAGAGCATGCTGAAATAGTCCATGAAAAAGTGTCATGAGTGTTTAGTGAATTTTCCCCTTAAGAAAGAAACACACAGGAGATGGGGAAGTGTATAACTTATTAAATAACAGTCATTCAAATTCTATTGTAACCTATTGGATGGTGAACCAGTTAGGAAACAGTTACTATTTTCCGAAACACAGATACTAGTCTGCTCTGGATTTTCCATTTTAAATATATATTATCTCTCAACAAGTAGCCTGTGTATTTTGCTGTCATAATAGTGTGCTGGTTTCCTGCTAACCTTATCTTGTGTTTGGAACACAAGAACACAACTGAAGGAGAAGAATGAGAAATGCTCTAGATGCCTGTATGACCTCCGCATACACAGCAACAAGCATGTTTGTGCTGTTTTTGAAAAAAAGTAATCAGTCAGCATCCAACCAATTAAAACTCTTCTATCTCTCTCTCTTTCTTATTCTCATCTGACCATCTGTTTCTGTTTGTTGTGTTCAGGCTTATATTGAACTATAGCCATGGTTTTAGCATTTGAAACCTAACAGACTTCTTCTGGTGAAACATTTTGTTTGAAAAGTGTGTATAGGGACAGCCAACAGATCCTTTCAGTTCATCTGTTTGCATATTCACCTGTTTCAATCAGCCATCTGTAGGAAAATGAGGTGGGATGACTTTAAATACATGACACACCTTTCTTTGTACGATAGACATGTTTACGTATATATTTCATTGATTTATGTCTTTCTAATACTTTTGAAATATACAGTACTTAAGCCAAATGGCTAAACAAAAAAGAAGAAGAAGAAAAAAAAAAAGAAATATCATAATATTTTTATTTTCCCCTCATGATTTTCCACTCTGCACCATGTCAAATACTTTCATGAAGGGTATCCCAGTCCCAGAGGAAGATTTAATTTCTCATAGAACACTGGCATAAAAACATGTAAAAATTTTACCTTTAGGGGTACAACAGCTTGTCAATGGGGCAGTACCCTTAAAAGGACATTTTTGTATCTTTTTTTTTTACCCCTAAAAGGTGCATATTAGTACCTTAGAGCAGCAATACTATGAACCTTTAAGTGGTAAATAAGGTACAAAATCTGCCCCAGTAACAAGCTGTTGTACCCCTATAATTTCTGCACATTTTTTTCTGAGAGTGAATGCTCTTGCAAAGGTCAGGAAACGTACTTCAATGACAATGAAACATAACTAAAAATGATGTATCAACTCTTTGATTGCAGACTTTGATTTGTTATTTTGGTAGTTACTTACTGAACCAGACTTTTATAGAGTGTGTTTAGGAACATAATTGCACGTCAAAACAACAAAGTTGTTCACCACAAGTGCTCAGGTTCGTAATGAACTTGCGTAATATCATTGCTTCTGCTGCACCAAAGCAAAGTTCCTTGAATATTACACCAGAACGAGAGTATAGTTCCTAGCCATATCTGTGTAGAAAATCGCAACTTTTCTTTTTCCATCGGTCTTAGTACATGATGTAACTACAACAGAGTCAAGTTTTAAATAGGAAAAATATCTAAACTCTTTGGACATTTTTGAGCGAGATGCTAACGGTCTAATCAGATTCAATGAACTATGCTAAGCTATGCTAAACGTGGTACTGCCAGACCCGGAGATCGGCTGAATGGATTTGAAAATGGTAAAACTCAACTGTAGGGGAGTTGGAATATGAGCCTATTTTCAAAAAAAGTTGAATGGTGCCTTTAGACATTTTTTTCTCTCCATACATTTAGCATTATTAATTGGGATATTAAGAGCATTTCATAATAAAAAATATACATATATTAATTTGGAAAATTATTTAGAGATGGCAAGGGAAGACAAAAAACTTTGAAATTTATATTCATATCCAGTTAGGAGAAATATTTACTTTTTTTTTTTTTTCCCCATAAATATTGATACAAATTCATAGACATCACTGCTTTGGCTCTCAGGGCCCAAAATTCTCACTCACTATTTTGAGTGCTTAGGATTTTTTCTTTCACAAAGTACGATGGAAATGTATAACTGTTCCAAAAAAGTATTGTCCGCTGAGAAGGAAAAAACCTCTTGGAACTTTAATTGAATAGCCTGTACTCAAGCACATGTGAAGTATTTCATTATAATTTCAACATACAAGTTTACTTTAAATGCTTGTCAGTACATTCAGCAGTACACTATTTCAAAGACAATAAAAGTAATCATGAAATTACATATAAATATGTACTTAAGTCATACTTAAGTGGGTCAAAAAATAATGCATTTATTTAGATTTAATATAAATTTAAATTATGTGTCCACAAACAGTTTGCACATAGGTATATTCTTTTAATTTGTATTATTTCCATAAGTACTCCTTTTTAAAAGTGTAATAATTTTTCACAAGGGATACCATGGTAAAACCATACCTATCCAAAAACATTGTACAATGTCTTAAACCTATATATTTTGTTACTTTTTGTTTCATATTAACAGTGGGTTCTGACTGATAATCTGGATAATAATGACTGCAGTGTATCGCAGTGTGCAAGCAATAAGCCTGGGGCATTCAGTTACCCATAATCCTCCTGTCATACCAGTCATTTATGATGGAGACACACAGAGAGAACTGCTAATGACTACTGTGGTGTCACAACATCACACTTAAATTCACCTGACAAGCTCGCAGTTTCGGGAAGTGGTACATGCAGCCTTGGGGGTAATGAGTGTGTGTGTGTGTGTGTGTGTGATTAACACAAGCTTGTCACAGTGTGTGTGCACCACAAATAGACATTATTAGGGGTTATTTTTGGTCCTCCAGCGGTGTGTGTGTGTGTGGGGGTGGGTGTATTTGTGTCTCCTGAGGGCTTGCCCTAGAATCACTGTAAATTTAATCAGCATTGTCAGTGTGGCCAATTTAAATGACTGATGAAGGAAACAGGCAATAAATAAATAAATAAAAACATCATATTTTAAATGTACTGTAATTCAGTTAACCTCATTGGTAGTATTAGGTGGTATTAGAAAACAAACCTCACTGAGGGAGTGTGTGGAAGTATGTGTGTGTACAGGTTTAGTTATATTAGTTGTATATGAGAGGACCTGTTTTTTAGAAAATGTCCTCACATATTTAGTGAAACATCAAAAACCAACTTCTGAAATGTTCCACATTACTTGAAAGACTCATAAATCAGCCAAATCAACTTTTTCCTTAAAGGGATAGTTCAACCAAAAATGAAACTTTGTCATCATTTACTCACCCTCGTGTAATTCCAAACTTGTATGACTTTCTTTCTTCTGTGTAACATAAGAAGATATTTAGAGAAATTACTGATTTATTGTCTCTCCATACAATGGAAGTCAATCATCACCAAAACTGTGTGGTTCCAAAAATTCTTAAAAATGTCTTCTTTTGCGTTCCGCAAAAGAAAGGAAGTTATACAGTTTTGGATTGACATAAGTGTGAGAAAATAATGGCAGAACTTTCATTTTTGGGTGAACTATCCCTTTAAATCGATTGATATCAACAGGTTTGTGGGAAGGTTATAGTTAGTTGCAGGGTTAACCAAATATCAACATTTAAAAAATAAATAAATAATTATCTATGAGATCTGTGCAGTAAGATGCCTTCATTAATATTCTGTGTGCGTTTTGAGTTCACTTAGCTATACTTTTTATTGTTTTTTATTATTATTATTTATATATTATTTATATTTTGAATTACCTTTTATTTTTAGATTCTCAACTTTATTTTTTAGATTACATTTTAATGATTTTGT
The DNA here is from genome assembly GCF_024489055.1 of Chanodichthys erythropterus. Classification (NCBI taxonomy): domain Eukaryota; kingdom Metazoa; phylum Chordata; class Actinopteri; order Cypriniformes; family Xenocyprididae; genus Chanodichthys; species Chanodichthys erythropterus. The sequence goes on along the minus strand of NC_090227.1, from coordinate 10,216,033 downwards.
ATGGAAGCCCTGAACCACATGGTGGGAAAAAAGAAGAAGAAAACTTATGGTGTGGAGAAAAAAAAGAAAGAAATCTTATTTCGACATAATAAGTCATTATTTCGAGATATTAAGTCATTATTACGACATATCTCGTTATTTCAACATAATATCTCATTATTTTGACAAAATAACACGTTACTCATTAATCGTTAACAGCTTTTTTATACCCTTCCCTCGCTAACTTCCCTTCAGCTGAGTTCAGACTGCACGATTTTCAAAGTAGTCGGGTCACTCAGTGCATTCAGACGCTGCTGTGTTCACACTGCACGATGGATCGGCGACAGAAGGTTTCACACTGCATGACTTTACAATAGGAAGAATCGCCGACAACTCTGTCTGGCACACAAACTACGTTTCACAACCAAACACATGCGATATCACGCGTGCAAGACCAGAGTTCTCACGCGAGACTGGGCTTATTATTAAAAATGGTAGTGCGCAAGAAGCTTGCAATACGAATTGCCTGTGCGCTGATTTGCAGCGAAAACAAAGAAAAGAAGAATATGGAGGAGGAAATGGTTGGGGAGACACGAGGAACAAGGATTGCATGTTCTGCAAAGAGAGTGGTCTATTGGTGCGTTCAAGTCATGTCGGAAAGATCGTATTTATGAGCAGAACTGACATGAACGCCACCACAATGTCGTAAATACCAGTGGGAAGCTCGTAATTTTCTTTAAGCTCCAATCTGTACGAGTTGGGGGCGTGTCAGTCAGAAACATGGCGAAATACCACAATACGGCCTAGGTATTTTTCAGTGACATTGTCAGGCTTTTCTATTTACAACGAAGTAAGCTGATTCCCAGTAAAAAAAATACGATAACATCACAATATAAAAATGAAATATGTAACAATAAATTTTTACAATGGCTTCATAAATTAATTAAAAAACATAAAAAAGCACCATACAACTAATGCACATTCTTCGCTCTCCATTTTCTAGAAGCAGAAGTGTTGTTATTTTGTGTAATTAATTTAGAGAAGGCACACATACTCCGACGAAAGTGACTTTAACACACCTACCGTCATACACACGACTTTCCACCTCGTAAATACGAACTTCCCAGGAGGACTTGAACGCACCTTATAACTCCTCCCCGAACACTTTTCACACAGCAGGATTTTGAATCGTCGACAGGTCCAGATATTTAGCATGCCAAATATCTCATGGGCGTCGGCAACTCGTCAGCGATTCTCTCAGATCATGTCTTTGCTCATTCACACTGCATGATTGTCACTCGTGTGAACGAGCACCGATTTGCCTGTGATTTTGGGCATTTGTCGGCGATTTCTCAAAACCTGTCGGCGAACCAAAGTCAGGGCTAAAATCGTGCAGTCTGAACTCGTTGACTCGGATGTACGCCGTTGCTTACGTTGCATGAGTGCCCACTACTGGAACTGGAACATCCTAAGCTCTTGATCACTTGGAATCCCCTATGGAGTTGATTTATTGTTTAATTTTTTCCCTTACGAAATTGTTTAATGTACCATTCTATATGTATATAGGAGTGTTTAGGTTGTTTTAAATATTCAAAAAAAAAATAAAAAAATAATTAATTAATACATCATAGAGTGGGGTAAATTAAACGCGATAGTGATGTCACAATCACGTTGCATTTTGGTATATGGAGCTGCGTGAAGTGTACATATAAAGTAGATTTAGTCAAAATCGAGGGTCAGTCCATATAAACTCCCCTTGTCCACTTCATGAACACTTCAAAATGGTAGCAGGGATTCCCCCGAGGGGAAGTGCATTGGGAAGTTTGCGAGTACATGTCTAAAATTGGAGTGGAACACAGCCTTAGAATGTTTTGCTAACATTTCTATTAAGTTATAAAAATGTTATTTCTGAATATTATTTATTTATTTATTTTATTTTTTTTATCTATTAAGAATTTTTTTTTCCTGGTTTATGAGGAACATTCCATGCTATCATTTTGAAAATTTTATGAAAACATTTTTTTTTTTTTTAAATGTTTTCTGAATGTTCAACACGTCCAGTTTTAAAAGTTTTTCTTGGTAATGTAAAAATTCTTCAAACATTTGGACAATTGTTTTCAGAAACATAGCTTATACTCATCCATCCATTCTCCATACCGCTTATCCTCTCTGTCCCGAGGTTGTTGGAGTCTGTCCCATCATCTCAGACTACAGTCAGGGGAAACACCCTGGACAGATGGCCAGTCCATCACAGGGCTCACATACACAGACGATTTGGTATCACCAATTTACTGCATGTCTTTGAATTGTGGGGAAACCGGAGGAAACTCACTGACACACGGAGAACCTGATAACTCCTGGCTCAGCCGGGACTCCAACCAGGGACTTTCAGGAATGGATTTCAAAATAACAACATTTTTAACAAGCAAAAACTTTTTCCCAGAGTGTTTACATAAAGGTTTCTAAGTGCATTTAATATTCAATTACGAAAATAACAGATAAGACTTTACTTTAAGATTCACATTTTACTGCAGTAGTACACTAAACTTTGTAAGAGATTTTGGAAAGTACAACATGGAATCATGAAGAGCAAAGCTTTTTTCTCCCCTCTCCCCCAGAAGGGGAAGTTCAAAGTCCTGATTGCTTAGTGTAATGCAGAAGGTTCAATAAAGTCATTGTATTATACCTGCTTCTCTGTATATTTCATATACAACTTGCATTAAATGTTGGTTTTCTTTCACGTCTTCTTGCACTTGAATGCTTTAATTGGCAAGGCTAAATACACGCTCAGATGATAAACTTTTGTGATGATTCCCACGTCTTTAACGCTTGACCCGTTTAAATAAGAAGATATTAAAATAAAGTGTCAAAATAAAGGGTGCCTCTTCGATAAATAAATAGATAAGATACAGAAATGTTCCAAGCACCAAGTTCCAACTTAATCAAACTATGACATCTATGGATTAAATCAAACTATCAAATGTGTTGCATGAAAATTTGAAGAACCACTGCTCTATAATATACTGAGCAGTAGATATGACTCATATCCCTTCTTCTGTATGTCTAAGGGATTTTTTTTGTCCATTATCATCCATCCAATCATAACAACAATCGAAATAAATCTTATTGCCTAAGAAAATAAAAATTAATTATTCCTCAATAAGCTGCACAACGTGAGGCATCATTCTTGACCTCATACTTCAGGTCCCTCTGCATGAGCAATATTAATAGTAATGCTTGACTTAGGAAACACCGCTAATAATATCCTTCTGTTTAAAGGAATCATTTTCCATCTTTGGAAAACTAAATCTATTTTTTTCCTCCTTGTCTCTTGCTTGTTTAGTATGGGCAATAAACATCAGGTACATTCAGTAATTGATTATTACACTTTGAACTTACTGACCTTTTGATATGGTTACAGATGAATGAATTATACGAAGGATAACTATCAGGATGCATGACATTAAATGATGGATCAGAATAAACACATACACAAACACACACAAGCAAGCAAGAGACTGTGCTGATGGTATATTGTCTCTGCTTGTTGCTTTGAGCTGACAAAACCATTCACTGGTCTTTCAATGATATGTAAACACAACAAGTGAAAAAGGGGAATGTAAAAAAAGTCCCACACTATAAAGTGATAATATGTGACAAGTTCTTTCAAACTGCTGCGTCTAATCAGACCACAAACCGTCCTCCCTACGATCAGTGCCAACCACAACTGGACACAACGACACACCTGCTGTCAGATCCTGCTGAATTTACTCTCTGACACAGACCTAAATCAAAAAGTATAACACTTCAGTTACTGTGACTTTTTGTGTTATGGTACAGGAAGCAGGAAAAGTTACAGGAATAGATCACCCAAAAATGAAAATTTTGTCATCATTCACAAACCCTCATGTCATGATTGACTTTCTTCTGTGGAACCCACAAAGACAAATTTTGCAGAATATTCCTGTTGGAACTAGGCTTTTAGACTGTTAATGAGTAAAGCCCACTGGGTCCCAGTCAGTGCAAAAATAATGAGGAGACAGGTAATATTCATATAGATAGGCTGAAAAATATCAAGTGCAATAATGAATGAGATCACAATGACACAGCAGATAGCTGCAGGACTGTTTCCTGTTTCCTTTGTTTCCCACCAGTCAACTGTTACCATGGATATTCATTTAATTATCACAGCTGATCATTATTGAGTTTGTTATCGTTGAGTATATTTATGTTCCCCATTTTCTTTCTGTCTTTGTCCAGTATTGCTGGTGCTTGCTATGCACTCTGTCTCGAGTTGTTTGTGTTTGTTAATAAACCTTGTTACTATTTTGAAACTCTTATCCTGCCTTCAATTTTTGACTTTAAACATGACAGTCAAAGGTAGGCTTTTTTGTGATCAACCACTCATACAATCTGTCCCAAAAATACAATTGTAGAAAGATGTTCCTGTTCCTGAAAATCAATAATTTTTTTTTGACAAAATGTACATGCATTACTATCCAAATTAAACCTTAATCTTAGAAATTCGTTACATGGATAGATGTCATTAATTGTTTTGAAGTGTACGACATTTTAGGTATCAAAGGAAATGACAAATATCTAATAATGACATTGATAGTGTCAGCTTTTGAAAACCTTGGAGATAAGCAACAAACTATGCTGCATGGATATTACTTCAACTATGGTTTCAAAATTATAGTCCCACTTGAAGGAGTACACTTTTGTGTACTTAACCCTTAAATGCATACCTCGGGTCTTTAGTGACCCGGGATGTCATTCACTACCCTCCTCCTCATTCATTTTTTAAAGTTAGACTTCAACCTTCTTGGTATTCCTCAATCGATTCATTATAAAGAATATAACATGAAAAAAAAAAAAAAAAAATTATAAAAGCCTTATGAATGCCTATTTTTGAATTCATTTTTTTTTTGTAAAAATTGTATATGGTCGCCAACGACCCGAGGTGTGTATCAGTGTACGTATATTTTTTTCTGCACAACAATAATTGAATTAGAATAATTAGAATCTTGGCAATGTCTGATACACAATGCTGAAGTGACGACTCTTTCAGACAGAAAACAAAATAATATGAAAAACATGAAATGGCTCAGCGATTTACTGCAGAGCAAGTACTAAACGCAATCAAATATGACTGTAACTGTCACTGGATGGATCTGGTGAAGCTGTTAGCGATCGAAATGTTGATTTTGAAGATGTTGAAAATTATATAGTTCTGAGAATATGTTTGAGATCGCGAATAGGCTCATATTTGCGACCTCAAACATAAAACTAGCCTATTATTTGCTGAATTTACTGGGAAATGAGCTATGACGAGGACAGTGATGATGGCATAAAACATTTGCTCAAACTGAGCCCTTTCAAGCTCCAAAAGGTAACAAAATATGATTTATGTTATTCTTCTGTAATTGCTACTCTAATATAAGAGGAGTTTTATATTATCACGACAGGTAGAGATCCATCAGTGTTAGATATAGATCCGGGTCGATAAAGACCCGAATATGTAAGAATGATTGGCGAAACAGTCTTGCATTTAAGGGTTAAAGAGCGAACACTTTTCAGATTGTTTCTTAACACACTTAAATGCACTAACTTTTACTTTAAAATACATTTTAAATCATTATGTTTTAATAATCTTTGTGCTTTAAAGCAGTACACTTATTTTGATGTGTTTACTAACATACTAAAGCACATGAGGTACTTGATTATATTTTTAATGAGTTCTTTAATTTCTAAATACATGAAATACCAGTTTCAATAGAAATTACTTAAAAAAATGTTTACCATAAATTTGTCAGTACATTCACATATTTTAAAGACAAGTAAGTATGAAGTTACACGTATGTAAACAGGTTTGAATTTACATGAAGGTGAGTAAATTATGTCATTTTTGAGTGAACCTCTCTTTATTCCAATTTTAAGTGTGTCAACAGCAGTAAAACATCATGTTAAGTATATTTAAGTGCTTATATATAACTGAATTCAGCAGGAGTGGGTGAGGATAAACACTTGCAAATGTAAACAGTAATAAACTTAATCACTGGCAGATGATGCTTTCCACACCAAGATTAAACTAAACGCAGCAAGATGGTGCATCTGATGAACATCCCCTCTGCACAAACACATACTAACAAACATGTACTAGCATGTTTACTTAATTTAAATGTGACTTCATGGACTTCTATTGTTTTTATATATAGCTATATAGTTATCAATACTGTAAGCTAACCCACACCCTAACTTTAAGAGTTAGAGTACAAAGTTCTGCATTTGTACAATAAAAAAAAAAAAAAAACACACACACAGGTTTGTTTTGCAATCAAAGTGAGGACATTCCATAAGAGTAATGGTTTTTATACTATACAAACTGTACATTCTATCTCCCTACACTACCCCTACTCCTAAACCTACCTATCACAGAAAACATTCTGCATTTTTAATAAAACATTGTTTAGTATGTTTTTAAAGCTATTTTAGTATGTTGTTTAGTATGTTTTCATATTTATGTCATAATACCAGTGTAATACCCATGTCCTTATACAAATTTGTGTACTCATAAATCACAAAAACATGGTATTCATGTTTTATGGGGCCATTCCACACTGTAAAACTCAATAAGTTTAGAATACTCTAAACATTTAAGGAAACTTATTATCTCAAAAATTTAAGCTCTAACATTTAAACTCTAATTCATTTTTTTTTAAGTTAGTAGAACTTAAAATTTTTGACAAGTGGGGCGGGGCCGAGAGCCGTGGAAGAGGAGCAAGGCCAGTGTGGTGCACAAGTGTCTCTCTTTAACAATCATGTCACCAACATCCCTTCACTCCCACAGTTCTCAGCCTCGCCCCACTCATTATAATGTTAATTACTTACAGTTAATTTGCATAAATATCACATTCATATCTTGGTTAAATGTTATAATAGCATGTGTTATTTGCTGGCTAACTATCAAAGAGACTGTCATTATATTCTTGCATGTATATAATCAAACAGCACACAGAATATGTGGTCTTAAACGTTTCGCAGCCCATCCTCAACCTAACCACAGGCTCTATTCTTCACCACAATGGTAACCCTACAAAGCTAACAAAACAGAACCCCTTGTAAATCCCAACATAACATAACATAACATTAAAGGATTAGTTCATTTTTAAATGAAAATTACCCCGAGCTTTACTCACCCTCAAGCCATCCTATAGGTGTATATGACTTTCTTCTTTCTGATTAACATAATCAGAGAAATATTAATAAATATCCTGACGCATCTGAGCTTTATAATGGCACTATGTGTTACCAAACGAGTATGAGCTGAAAAAAGTGTCTCCATCCACATCCATCCATCATAAACACCTAGAATGGCTTGAGGGTAAGAAAAGCTTGGGGTAATTTTCATTTGAAAGTGAACTAATCCTTTAAACACGTATCTCTTCCTATGTTAATCTTGTGCAAAATCACATAAAATAGCATTTAATTTCAGCATTTATTTATACAGTCTGATGCAAAACATGCCGGGAATTAGAAATCTGCTGCAACTCAACTCATATTAACCTTACTACAATGAAATTTTGAGTTCACTCAGCTTTTTTTTCTATCAAGTACATTGAACTTTCATTATTATTTAAAGCTGCTATTTTTGTCTTCAAAATTTACAACAATTATATAATGAGAATGTACAACATGAATCCATTTCAAAACAGTGTTTTTGTCTTATTCTGAATCATTATGGTACATAATGAGTTATAATAAGTGTTTACATTCTGACTATTTTAGAGCGGTCTGGTGGAACCGCTGCAGAGTAGCACAGTACCTGCATGAGTCGCCATAGAGATAAACAGAGAGAAGTAGCTCCGGTTCATGTTCTTTCGCAAGACACATGCAGTTCTGTTTATAAACCGCTAGAGCGCCAGTGAAACTTTAAGTGAAACAAACTCATTTTATTTAATTAATTACACTGTTTGGTTTTACAGTGTTTATGTAATGATTTTTATACTGTACAAATTGTATATTCTATCTCCCTACCCTAACCCTAAACCTAACCATCACAGAGAACTTTCTGCATTTTTAGATTTTCGAAACACTTCATGATTTATAAGCCGTTTTCCTCATGGGGACCTAAAAATTGCCCCATAAGGTCAAAATTTACCTGTATTACTATCCTTGTGGGTCCCCATAACATAGGGACACCTGGTACACACAAACACACAGAGAGAGACACAAACGCACACCCATTATCCAAAACTACTTTGTTTAAGCCAGCATATGTACTCTGACATTACAGTATTTGGGTTTGGTCTCATGGGTAAACACAGAGCCAGCTCGAAATACAGGGAAGTTCACTAATGATTAAATCCTTTAGTTTGTCTGCTCCATGGCCAAGATAAACAAAGCTCAGTTAGTTTTATTTATTTTTTTTAATCCAAAATGTCTTTTTTACCCTTTCCATCCACTCAAAAAGAGCTACTACAGCTGTACCCCAGCTAACAGGAAACGTTCCCATAACTTTCACTAATGACAAATGTTCTTAAAATAATGTTTTTGTAACATTCTTATAGTGCTATTAATAGTTAATATACTGTACGTTCTTGTAATGTTGAGAAAATGTTCTTAGAACAACATTCTCAGAACTTCTTTATGATGTTATTAATATTTGCTGAATGTTTTTGGAATGTATGCATGAAACGTCCTTTGAGCGTCATTCATCAAAGATTTGAGTAGATCTTAGTAAACACAATTATGTAAACAGTTGAGAAAGAAAGTGCATGTGTAACAGTAGAGAACGTAAAGCGACACTGTGTTGCATTCTGGGATGGTGCCTCCAACTTAAAAGGATTTCTCTCTGCTAAATACTGAAATTAATAACAACGCCTGCACCTTTTGTTCTGTTTTTGCCTTTAATTTAAATATTCACATTCTTGATGGCATCGTTTGCAGGGAAGAGAAACTATTGCATTGCATGTTAATTTGATGTTTTATTGTTGTCATTGTAAATATTCACTTTCCCATGGCCACGGAGATCAGCAGACCCAGAATCTACACTGTTCATGTAACAAACACAGAGCAGCGCTTCCGAGTTCTACGTTAGAATGTCGGTTCAGTGTTGGCCAATGGTGTTCATGTGAGCACGACGCATGCTTGTGATGCTAAAGCAGGAACTGGCCAATAATGAGCTGGCATTCTGATGTAGAACCCAAAAGCACTGCACTGTGTTAATATAACAACAGTGAAGGAGACTGACATGGAATAGAAGAAATTGTTGAATAAAATTGTTATTTTTTTATTTTTTATTTATTTATTTTTTTAGCACAAAAAGTATTCTTGTCATTTCATAACATTAGAGTTGAACCACTGTAGTCACTTTTTTGTAGGACTTTTTTAACAATGTCTTTACTACCTTTCTGGGCATTGAAAGTAGTAATAAGATGAATGGAAGTATAAAGGCCTGTTCACACCGGGATGAATATCGCGCACCATTTTCACAGAAGTTTAACGCCTCGTGAGTAAACAGCGGGCGCCAATGTGAGTGTGCACACCGACGCGAAAAACGCGAGGCGTAAAAGCGTAATTTAAAAAAAAAACGCCTCGGGTTCGTTTTTTGGGTTTGAGGCGCCGCGTTAAAAACTGGCCGACCAATGAGATTGTTGCTTTTGTTCACGTAGGTGGAGCTGCTGAAGTTACAGTAAAACACGACTTGGTGGCGCTCAAGCACAAAACGGTCTTACCGAGCACACAAGACGACGAAGAGAACGTAAGTAGACGAGGAAGACCTCTACAAACTATCCCTGCATCTCAAACAGCTCCTCCTAGGTCGTGTACCAGTATACCATGTAAATTAATGTGGCCGAATCCCTGATCAGTGCCCTGACTAGTGAAGTAGAGAGCTGATTGAGACGCACACTATGGGTACTCATTTCATAAATGTTTATTTACACTACCGTTCACATGCACTACTGTCATTGTGACTTATTTGCACTACCGTTTCTGACTCAGCCTATATATATATATATATATATATATATATATATATATATATATATATATATATATATATATATATATATATATATAATGTAGGCCTATGCCATTTTATCTATATGCATTTTTTATCTTCTTTAACTTTATTAATATCATATGTTTATTTGCACTACCGTTAGGCACAAGCGCCACATACTGTCAGGGAGTGAATTTGCACTTTCACTCGGCGCATCGCCGGTGAAAATCGCTTGGGTGTGAACACAAAAAACGTCTCGAAACGCTGACGATAAACGCGTGCAATAGATTTCCTTGATCGTCTGAAATATATGTTAGCAAAATGTTACGTTAGCATAGCATATGTTTTTAATGATACTGAGAGCAAAACGTCTTGAATGCTTTTATTTTATGTTTCGCTGTAGGCTATATGTTTTTATTTAGTTTGAGTGCATTTTATTATTTTTATTTGGAGTTTTGTTCATGTTCTGTGTGTTTTTCAAAATAAATGAACTGAATTCATTTCGAGTCTGCATTCATTGTTTACAGCTGTTGGAATAGCCTTTACATTAGTTTGGGCAAATGAGGACATAAATTAGGTTAAACTACTGCATGTCCGCCCATAGAAAAATAAATAAATATAAGAATTACCAACTGATGACCAACACACAACTATTGATCAATATCAATACATAACGTTGCCACGACGTCGCAGTTACTAACTGGCAACGTCACAAAGTTACGTTGTGGCGACATATAGGCACCTTTCACTTTTCCGGTTGCCACGACGTAACTAGTTACGTCGCCAAGACGAAAGTTTGGTCACCAAATTACGTTGCAGTTACGTAACAGTCACGTATGTTGGTTAGCTGGGAACACACATACCATTATAATGACAGAAATTTCATTTTTGGGTGAATTAACCATTTAGTGAAATAAAAAGCCACTTACTTAAAGAAAGTAGACTTTCATGACCATGCTTACACAATTACTACCACAGTATTTTTTCCCTACTATGGTAGCCAATGGGGGGCGAGATCTGCTCGGTTACAAACATTCTACCAAATATCTTCCTTTGTGTTCAGCGGAACAAAGAACTTGAGGGGGAGTAAATGATGACAGAATTTAGATTTTTGGGTGAACTATCCCTTTAAGTATATTATTTCCATAATAAGTTCTCACTACTGGTAAGTGGTTTGAATCTGTTTCTCAATATATTTCTCTTTTTATTTTTATTTTTTTCACACACTGTCTGTTGTATAATATGCAGCACAGATATATTAATATGTGCGATTTCTTCAGCTCTATTTTTTCCTTCCTGTGTATGTGTGTGTGTCTGTGAATGTTAGCTGTCAGCTGGGATTTTTTTCAAACACTGAAGAATTAATTAAAAAGGTGTTGAAAACACATGACTCTAGACACAACACAGACCCTTGCTCTCCTCTGACACCCCCTCCACACTCGTTTCTCTGTAACACACTCTTGACTACCAGGATGACAAATATGTTATTTTACATAAACAAATGATGTTAAGAGTGTGCGTGGTGATTTGTTTGGACATGAATATATTATAAATATGAATGTAGAATGTTGCTCCCTTTCAATGAGTCAGAAATGATAATGACACATGTCCCATAAGACCCTTGGGGTCAATGCTTGACATTCTGGCGATGAAAACATTTTTTTTTTTTTTTCATTAACAAGGGTAAGAAAGACACATAGACAACTATAGTGCATAATAAAGTGTCTTGAAGATTTGAAAAAATACTGTGGCAGTACCGTGGTATTATTCCAGGTACTATTCAAATTTTTTCACCGTTATGTCTATGAAAGGCATCTGTAACATGCTGGTTAAAAACAATAATTTGGATTATCTGCACTGGGTATAAACAGTGTATATTTGCAGTAATTACAATGGACACATTTGTAATTTAGCAACAAGGTGCTAATTTATCAACAATTCAATAAACAAGCAGTTAATATTGAATAAGACATTTTCAACACAATATTGACAATTTGTCAACATTAATTTGTGAAGTACAGCTTAATTCTATGGGGAATTACCAAAAACTCAATCATTATTTGCCATGCTCACATTTCAATAACAGATTTCAAATCAACAATAAAGTCTGCAAAGAATAAATGTTGTTGTTACCCTCAAATATCACTTAACAAACATTATATTTCAGGTCAGTCCATTCAATGGGCAGGTGTAGAGCAAAGGCTGAGCTCAAGTTTCAAGACACCAATCACTTCAAGGCTGTTTCTATGGTATATGGAGCTTCCAACAGCAGCTGCAGTGATGCTGTCATCAAAAAGCAAGTACTACTGTAAAGATCAAGTAAAGAATTTTGAATGGATATTTCTTGTCATAGACTGAATTTCTTAAAAAATTCCAATTACCAGTTAAACCACGAGACTTTGCTATTGTTCCGAAGAGTGTGATGATACACAGCAAAATCAAGTTAAATCAACTCTGCTCAGAGAACATATAATGTTCCCTCTCTATAGAGTTAAAATAACACTGAAGAAGAGTTAAAGAGATAATATGCTGTTTGTGGAGTTCTGCTTGTTAACAGCAGGTGTTCATCACTAATGCTCAATCATAACATAATCACTTAATTATCCTATTAACTTTAACTCTGCTTCATTGTTACTTTAACACTATATACCATATGTAATCTAAGCAGAGTTGATTTAACTCTGGGGATTTTGCTGTTTTAACATCGATGATATTTGTGGAAATATTTATGTGTAGAATTTTTGGTCTTCTTTATTTGGTATTATCTATTTGAACAAAGCATGGGTTTTGTATCAAATTTTGTATCAGAAACTAAATTAAAGAAGTGTGCTACAAAATAATACATAGGATTAATACAGTTAAGCATATTTTGGAAAGATGTAAGATGTGAATTTTGACTGGAAAAGCAACTATTTCAAATTTGTTTTATCCTTGTATTTACTCAAGCTTATTTTGGAAAGATTTAGAAACCTATATTAGCAGAAAACTGTGTATGATAGAAATGTGTGTATTTTATGTGTTTTTTTTTATTTTCCAGAAGAACAATATATTATACATTTATTTATTTTATTAGGAATATACCATGTACATAAACAGATGTAGGTTCTTTATAAATACAGTTTTTCATGTTTTAGAAATTAGATTAAATTATAGATACAGTAAACCTTTTGTAACAAACTATTAAAAAAAGCACTTTTTTTTTTTTTTTTTTTCTGGCAGCTGTTGAATAAAAAATGATCAATTGATGACTTTGTTGAATGGCTCTTTTATTTGGAAGGCAGGACTTTACTAGATCCGCCAGACTGTAAACTTCAATTCAAAACAAAATAAAACCAGCTTTTTTACTGATAAAGAGTTGCATTATCATGCTAAACATGGCCAAAGTTTCAAAACATGAGTTGGACGTATGACAAAGTATTTCTGTACCAAATCCACTACTTCCGGTTTCGGTATTCAGAGAGTTTTTTCGAATGTGCTCTGTATGACGCCAAAAGAGAGCGGAATTACTTGTATAAGCACTTCTCCCTGATAAGCGTGCACACACACAACACCCAGAGCAAGAGCACGCCCATCAACGCATTTCATTCAGGATACGGAAGCCGAGAGATTTTTCAACAATGGCTGTGTCCCAATTCAGTTGCTGGACCCTTTGAAGGCTGCATACATCATCAAGGCAGTCTTATTTAAGAAAAATAACCATTAGATTGCAACATAAGAAAGAAATCACAGTATTTTACATCTCACAATTAATATCAGTCAATTTTATTCCGGTTACTTTTCTTGACATCCTTGATGACGTATGCAGCCTTCAAATGTGACCTCCGGAGGACACAGTTTCCGAAATGAGACTCAGCTCCTGTCACCGAAGGAGTGTGTTTTTGGTTGTGAGGGAAAGATGACCTTTTTCGGCTTCCCAAAGAACCCAGCGTTAAGGGAACAGTGAATAAAGTTTGTTTTTCTGGGGCAGCAACGGAGTTGTGCACGTATGTTATTTGTTTCTGGGAATTCGGTGATGAATACTTTGTAAACAAGTCCCTGTTCGGCACTGGATTTGCAGATCACGGGTGGTGAGTAAGGCTGCATCAGATGTCTGTTTTGTTGGCTATCGGCACGCAAGTGCATAAAATGTAAACAACACAAACTTTTTTGTTGCCTTTTTATTTATAATGATGTCTCTGCTAGCATGCGATCTCTACACAAAAGCCGCACACGCTCGTCACTCTTTAGCTCCGCCCACAGCACTGACGGCAGACGCCTCCAGGATCTCGGCTTTTTTTTGTAAAGACTCGCTTTAGCGTATCTATCTTTTATAAATATGACAAAACGAAAGACTTTTCGTAGATATGAAGGATGCATTGTTACTCTAGATGTACGCAAGATTAACATGAGATTGGCAGAAACTGTGTGTGATACTCCCCCTTTAAATTCTGTAATCTGAGTATACAGTATGTTTCTCCACATGTTCAGTGCACAGCAGCATCTCTTTATAACCCTCATACACTAATAATTTAATTAGCTCTAATAGAGATATGTTCAGAACACATGAAAGCTCTCTGCGCTTCTGAGAACAGATTTGTTTTGAGGGAATTCCTGTTTCTGAGGAAGAGAAGACACATCTTTACTTTCCTATCTCAAACCTAATGTTGCCATAGGCTACCTCTCTCCTTCCCACTCGTTTTGCTCCCTTTGTCTCTTTTCCTCTTCTGTCTTCCTCTGAGGAGAACACTCTGATTTCTGAAAGCTTCTCCAGTGAGGTCCCTAAGGGACAGACTCGACATGAAAACAGCTTCTTCTGCTCTCATATCTCTCCTACTCTGAATTAGCCATCACGACATGTATGGTAAACGATAAAAACAGAGACAGCAAGCGATGATCTGACTTTGGCAGCTGGAATCCTGTGTCGAAATTGAGAGTTATAATTAGGAAGTCAGATTGCATTTGCAAAGAAATGCAGTATCAGTGCTTGCAGGGAGGAAAAGAAAACTGCAAGTTCAATTCAGTTTGGAAGTACGCTACCATTCAAAAGTTTGGGATCAGTTGTTTTTTTAAGCAATGAATACTTTTCTTGCACACCAAATCAGCATATTAAATGGTTAATTCACCCAAAAATTCACCAAAAAATTCTGTCATTATTTACTCACCCTCATGTCGTTCCAAACCCCTAAGACTTTCATTCATCTTCGAAACACAAATGAAGATATTTTTAATTAAACCTGAGATTTCTGTCCCTACATTGACAGTCTATGCAATTACCACTTTTTTTTTTCCATAAAAAGATTGTAAAGCTAATTCAGATTTTCTAAAGAGACTCAATCAGACTTGTTCTGAAGATGAATGAAAGTTTGGAAGGACACGAGGGTGAGTAAATGATGACTCATGATACATTTTGGGAGAACTAACCCTTTAAGGCCTGTTCACACCAAGAACTATAAAGATAACTATAACAATAGTCACACCAGCAGACGACATCTGTCTGATTAATTATAAGTGCATAATGCAGTTTTGTCGTCTGCTGCTTTAAATGTTCAAGCTCTTAATCCAGAATGGATTTGATTGACAGTCAATGATTTTTATCATTATCGTCCTTGATGTGAATATGTACACACAAAATGCTGTCATGTCAATCCAAACTGGTATGATTTCCTTTCTTCCATGGATCGTAAAAGATATTTAGAATTTTTTTTGAACTGTTATATTATGGAAGCTTGTTTCTGCCATGAAATAAAAAATAAAAAAGGTAATTTTGACTCTTTCAATCTCACAATTCTGACTTATTTTCCTCTCAATTGTGAGTTTATGTCTCACAATTCTGACTTTTTTTCCTCAGAATTGTGAGACTCACAATTGCAAGTTATAAAGCCAGAATTGCGTGATATAAAGTCAGAATTGTGTGATATAAAGTCAGAATTGTGAGATATAAAGTCAGAATTGTGTGTTATAAAGTCAGAATTGTGTGTTATAAAGTCATAATTGTGAGATATAAAGTCAGAATTGTGTGTTATAAAGTCAGAATTGTGTGATATATAGTCAGAATTGTGAGATATAAAGTCAGATTTGTGTGTTATAAAGTCAGAATTGTGTGATATAAAGTCAGAATTGTGAGATATAAAGTCAGAATTGTGAGATATAAAGTCAGAATTGTGTGATATAAAGTCAGAATTGTGAGATATAAAGTCAGAATTGTGAGATATAAAGTCAGAATTGTGAGATATAAAGTCAGAATTGTGAGATATAAAGTCAGAATTGTGTGTTATAAAGTCAGAATTGTGTGATATAAAGTCAGAATTGTGAGATATAAAGTCAGAATTGTGAGATATAAAGTCAGAATTGTGTGTTATAAAGTCAGAATTGTGTGATATAAAGTCAGAATTGTGAGATATAAAGTCAGAATTGTGAGATATAAAGTCAGAATTGTGTGATATAAAGTCAGAATTGTGTGTTATAAAGTCAGAATTGTGAGATATAAAGTCAGAATTGTGTGATATAAAGTCAGAATTGTGTGATATAAAGTCAGAATTGTGTGTTATAAAGTCAGAATTGTGAGATATAAAGTCAGAATTGTGTGATATAAAGTCAGAATTGTGTGATATAAAGTCAGAATTGTGAGATATAAAGTCAGATTTGTGTGTTATAAAGTCAGAATTGTGTGATATAAAGTCAGAATTGTGAGATATAAAGTCAGAATTGTGAGATATAAAGTCAGAATTGTGTGATATAAAGTCAGAATTGTGAGATATAAAGTCAGAATTGTGAGATATAAAGTCAGAATTGTGTGATATAAAGTCAGAATTGTGAGATATAAAGTCAGAATTGTGTGTTATAAAGTCAGAATTGTGAGATATAAAGTCAGAATTGTGTGATATAAAGTCAGAATTGTGTGATATAAAGTCAGAATTGTGAGATATAAAGTCAGAATTGTGTGTTATAAAGTCAGAATTGTGTGATATAAAGTCAGAATTGTGAGATATAAAGTCAGAATTGTGAGATATAAAGTCAGAATTGTGAGATATAAAGTCAGAATTGTGTGTTATAAAGTCAGAATTGTGTGATATAAAGTCAGAATTGTGTGTTATAAAGTCAGAATTGTGAGATATAAAGTCAGAATTGTGTGATATAAAGTCAGAATTGTGTGATATAAAGTCAGAATTGTGTGTTATAAAGTCAGAATTGTGAGATATAAAGTCAGAATTGTGTGATATAAAGTCAGAATTGTGAGATATAAAGTCAGAATTGTGAGATATAAAGTCAGAATTGTGTGATATAAAGTCAGAATTGTGAGATATAAAGTCAGAATTGTGTGATATAAAGTCAGAATTGTGTGTTATAAAGTCAGAATTGTGAGATATAAAGTCAGAATTGTGTGATATAAAGTCAGAATTGTGTGATATAAAGTCAGAATTGTGAGATATAAAGTCAGAATTGTGAGATATAAAGTCAGAATTGTGTGTTATAATGCCCAACTGTGAGGGAAAAAAGACTTTTTCTCAGAATTGTGACTTTATATATCACAATTCTGACTTTATATCACGCAATTCTGGCTTTATCACGCAATTCTGACTTTTTCAATCTCACAATTCTGACCTTTTTTCCTCACAATTGTGAGTTTATGTCTCACAATTCTGATTTTCAATTCTCAGAATTGTGAGACTCACAATTGTAAGTTATAAAGTCAGAATTGTGAGATAAAAAGTCAGAATTGCATGATAAAGCCAGAATTGCGTGATAAAACCAGAATTGCGTGATATAAAGTCAGAATTGCATGATATAAAGTAAGAATTGCAAGTTATAAAGTCAGAATTGTGAGATATAAGGTCAGAATTGTGAGTTTATATCTTGCAATAACTCGCAATTGCATGTTATAAAGTCAAAATTGCAAGATATAAACACAATTCTGAGAAAAAAAAGTCTGAAAATTCTGAGATGTAAACTCGCAATTCTGAGAAAAATAGTATTCCAAGTTTGTCACAATTTTGTATTTAAGACGCAATTGCGAGTTTATATCATGCAATTCTGACTTTATAACTTGCAGTTTCTAAGTTTATATCTCGTAATTCTGAGAAAAAAGTCAGAATTGCATGATAAAAACTCCCAGTTGCGAGAAAATAGTTATAGTCGCAATACTGATTTTATAACACGCAATTATGAATTTACTGTATATCACGCAATTCTGACTTTATAACTTGCAATTGTGAGTTTAAATCGTGCAGTTCTGAGAAAAAAGTCAGAATTGTGAGATAAAAAGTCGCAATTATGTTTTCTTTTTCTTTCTTTTTTTTATTCAGTGGCGAAAACAAGCTCCCATAGTTGATTAAAGTTAATTGAATCCAAAACAACTGACTTGACATTTTTTTCAGAATATCTTCTTCTGTGTTTAGCAGAATAAAATGCATTCAAGTTCAAAATGACATGAGGGTGATTAAATATTTGGTTTGAATTATCCCTGAATGAACAACAAAAGTTTAAAGTTTGAGTGTAAATGTTAAGCAGTATAATAAGTTTAAAAATCAAAGTTAGGGCATAAGAACAAGCCTAAAGCAGAATGTTCGAGGAGTATCAACGGATTGCGGTCTTGCAAGCACTGTAATAAAGTTTGTGGTCTGATTAGTCTTGTGTGGTGGCGGCAACACCGTGGGCCTCCTCGTCTGGGATCGGCACCAACTCTGCAGTGACGTTTACTCCTGTGAGGAGCTGTCAACTTTTAAAAGACGCACAGCAGAGATGGTTCGCTTTGAGTGAACACTTGGCACAACGTTGGGAGGCTTCACTCTTTCCATACTGGAAACAGACAGAGAGGAAACACGGATGGAACAAAAATGGGCAAAAAGTGAAAAGAAAAGAGACAGAGAGGGAAATTGTGAGCAATGATGGAGAGTAAAATTCATTGGAAAGACTGATCTAGTCTGCTTGGTTTTCAGTTTGATGTAAAGGTCAAAACTTCTTGTACAATACTGACCAAAACACAGAGATCAGAGCAGAAAAGTGCATAGATTACAAAAGAGAATGTCAGGAAAAAAAAAAAAAAAACATTTTTTCTCATCTGATTGTACACAGTACTGAAACTCCTGAAGGGATGGGAAATATGGGTACTAAAACAATCTCAATATTTTTTAAAAGGGTATTATTTTCCCAGTTTTGTTTTTTCAAAGAAGATGAATCTTTCAAGCAAACTGCTAATTAGATTCAAAATGTTTAATGCAAGCAGTAAAAATCTAGTTAAATTTTAAACCGACATTTTCCATACTGTTAACATCAGTTTTGCTAATCAAGTATTTGCAGTCTCATACTTGCAAATCATGAGGAAGGATTGTGAAACTAGTGGAGTTAAGTGTCTGAAAACATTACATTCATTCTGCACTTAAGTATATTTGTTTTGTAAAAAAACATTATTTCCGTAATAGATACTCATTTTAAAAGTATGTTAAAGTGTACTTTTTCACAAGGGCAACCATGCCCTAAGCAATAAAACATTCTTCTGGCTAGTCTGTAACTAGACCGGTTTCCTTATGTGAACTCTCTAACACACACACACACACACACACACACCACTGCTGTTTTGTAAAAACCATGTGATCTGATCTCTGGCGGTGTAACTACTAAAATGAGTTAGAAACAAAAGAAATCCCTCCTCTTCTTGTTTTTCTACATAGGATATTATTATTATATTATTATTTTAATTGTTTCTCATCATCTGCAGCCCAAACACACACTGACAGGAAACAATGATTCTGACTCAATTCCTGCTTCTCTGACATCACAGTTCAAATTTAACATTAGCTGTGTTATAAACCCTAGTATTCAGGTATCACAGATGTACTCTTAAAGCTAAGACTGATCCGAACAGGCTGGAAATATATTATGCTATCTTAAAAGATAGGCTACCTCATTTTGGACTCCTTGGAGAAGCCAATCCCAGAATGCACTGCATTGAGTTTAGTGGAGGAAAAAAGAAAAAAAAAATTCCAAAATGGCTGATCCAAGAAGTTGATGTAAATGTTGATTAGAAATAAGGCATATTTTATTTAAATTAGGATTCTGAATGAAAAATAAGTGCATTTAATTGTATTGTAGTGTGCACTTGTAGTGTACTTCAGTTCTTATATTTTTTAAAAACTGTACTCGCAGCTAAGATAATATTCATAAAATGGGTCATTTAAGTAGGGCTGGGTGATATATCGAATGCTTTTGTCAAGTGCATTTCATCAGTAAAGCCGGTTTCCTGATTGCCACTAAATCGCCATCACCTGATTTCAAATGGAGCGGCATTTAACATACAGAGCCGTAGTTCACTGATAAGCTACGCAATATCGCGTTCATTATCGATATGAATCGCCGTTGATATTGAACGCGATATTGCGTGGCTTATCAGTGAACTACGGCTCTGTCTATTAAATGCCGCTCCATTTGAAAGCAGGTGATGGTGATTTAGCGGCAATCAGGGAACCGGCTTTACTGACGAAATGCACGTGACAAAAGCATTCGATATATCGCCCAGCCCTACATTTAAGTACTTAAAGAGGAAACAGTTAAATGTGCCCTAGAACTTTTAAAAGGATGTAATATAAGTCTAAGGTGTCCCCTGAATGTGTCTGTGAAGTTTCAGCTCAAAATACCCATATGTTTTTTTTTTTTATTCATTTTTTTAACTGCCTATTTTGGGGCATCATTATAAATGAGCCGATTCAGGGCTACTGGCCCTTTAATTTTCATGCTCCACGCTCACAGAGCTCGCGCTTGCCTTGAACAGTGCATAAACAAAGTTTACACAGCTAATATAACCCTCAAATGGATCTTTACAAAGTGTTCGTCATGTATGCGTCGGATTATGTGAGTATTGTATACTGTTATATTGTTTACATTGATTCTGAATGAATTTGAGGCTGTGATCCGTGGCTAACGGCTAATGCTACACTGTTGGAGAGATTTATAAAGAATGAAGTTGTGTTTATGCATTATACACACTGCAAGTGTTTAAAAATGAAAATAGCGATGGCTCGTCTCCGTGAATACAGTAAGAAACGATGGTAACTTTAACCACATTTAACAGTACATTAGCAACATGCTAACTAAACATTTAGAAAGACAGTTTACAAATATCACTAAAACTATCATGATATCATGGATCATGTCAGTTATTATTGCTCCATCTGCCATTTTTTGCAATTGTTCTTGCTTGCTTACCTCGTCTGTTGATTCACCTGTGCAGATCCAGACATTAATACTGGCTGCCCTTGTCTGATGCCTTTCGTAATGTTGGGAACATGGGCTGGCATATGCAAATATTGGGGCATACACCCCGACTGTTACATAACAGTCCGTATTATGTTGAGATTCGCCTGTTCTTTGGAGGTCTTTTAAACAAATGAGATTTGTATAAGAAGGAGGAAACAATGGAGTTTGAGACTCACTGTATGTCATTTCCATGTTATGAACTCTTGTTATTCATCTATGCCGAGGTAAATTCAATTTTTCATTCGAGGGCACCTTTAATATATATTTAAAATGTACTAAATTGCAACATCATTACTAATGTGTAATTAGAAATGTTTAAATAAATGACATACAAGTTTCAGTAGAAATTACATAAAGGTATAGTTTACCATAAATGCCACATTTCTAAGCATTTCTAAGACAATATAAGTAATTTTGAGATTACATTTAAAGATGTACTGAAATCATACTTAAGTGAGTCAAAAAGGCACTCTTAAGTTCAACACTGAACACTATTTCACAAAATATGTGTGTATGCTGTAATTTTTTAGTTTGCTTAGCAACATGCTAACATCAGACTTTATCTGATACAGATGTGTACTTGTCAAGTAATTCACATTAAGTTCTTAGTAAGGCCTTAAGGACACATTGTTGTCTTCTATTTGCACTGTTTTTTAATGACAGACGTTTTTTTCAGCGTCTTGCAACAAACGCTCCGTTTTTAAAGAAATATCCGGATACCTACATTCCGTTCCATTCCATTGCCCTCCGTCAAGCTGTTTTTGACCTCAAGAACACATTCAATGTGAATTTCTCAGTGGCTGCCTATGTAGTAACCAGTGAGGTGGCTCACTAGGATTTAGAAGAGAGCAAGTATCAATACACATATCTGTGTGATCTGATCTGATATCAGTCCAGCCCAGCTCATACTGACCTTTGTCTGAAAGTGCAGAAGGTGCATGGGTTATTCTAAGTGTGTGTGTGTGAGTGGTTTGCACTAGCCTGTGTTTCTCTAATGTGTGATTAAACATAAAGGTCAGCTGTCAACTCTGAGATGTTGGATTTTGCCCTGTGGTGATTTTTTTAATCAATTTATTGTGTGGGTATAGACATATCTCTGATTGACTGGATAAATGTAGGTCATGTGATAACACTGCTACATTAAAGGGCTTGACGTCAGGCTTGTTAAATGTGTTTTGTTTGAGAGAGACAGATGTCCTTTGCTCTCTGAAGGTGTTTATTTGGCTTAGGGTGTTTGACTGTACAATGACTGTTGCCCTGCGTTATGCTTTTATGAGATTTATTTTGGTAAAGAACAGTCAGTTCTTTACTGAGAGTCGTGCCATGTGCCATGGAATGAGTCCTAAAACCTGGAAATGAGTAAGCATTTATGCACTTCCACTTCCACCAACCCAAAGTCAATGGGGTTTTTGGTTAAATGCCTGAAATACGGTCTGTGGTCGACACAAGCACAATATATTTTTAAGGGTTTATTCTATGACATAAAATATTTATAAGTCTTAGGCCGTCGCTTAGGCTGTTGACTGTTCACCAGTCCTTAGGAATTTACCATTCTGAAACATCCTGTAAAATCCATCCTTACAAAGGTTCTGCACGATCCTCTTGTTCATAAAAATTCTCAGGGTCCGAATCAGGCTCGAACTGGTATGGCAAAATTGACGCCATCGTTAACATATGAAACTCGTATTTTGTTGAGGGAACCAGGGTGATTATCATCAATTCTTTATAGTCTATAGACTTTCCTATCTCATGATTTACAGCAAACTTGTGGCCAAATGTGTGTTTTTCAGACCAAAAAAAAAAATAAAAATTACACAACTTGTGTTAATGCACACTGAAAGTGCTCTTGACTACATTGATGATTGGAATGCATACTAGAGAAAGCATTTGACAGATAGGAATGAGTAGCATGCGTTCTGAGGGTGTGAAAAGAGCTATGTCAGTTTGACACCAATTATTTCAAATGGGTTTATGCATCGTTTTATTCCAACTACTTTTTCAAAACAGAAGCTCAATTAAAAATAATGACACAGCGTTCTGTTCTGAAGACCACACTAGTTTGAAGACAAAACTAGCTTAAAATGTGTGTAATTTTGGTTATTTTTCTTCCATCTAGATGTAATAAACACTGAATATTTCAGAGAAATAACTCTTCTAGTAAGACAAGATACCAGGAACTTGCATTTTTTCCCACTTTCAAGCACTCATTTCAGCAACCTGCTATACTTCCTTTTTTATAATTTATGCTTTATTGGCTTGTCTTAATTTTACAAACCAAAAACCATAGACAAAGACCAAACAAAACAATATTAAAATAATAAATAATAAAAATATTAGTATATAATACATGCACACAAAGAAACATTCTTCGTGCTTCAGACAAAGTTAAAATTCTTTGAAATTACACACCTTTTTAGTATTGACTGCATAACAATAAGTCTTCACTGTTTAAATATTTATTTTAATGTCTGTTACAGTGTATTATGCTCCAATAATTCATCAAAGGATGGCACCATACGCCTCCACAGATGTCTGGACTGAGCCCAGTATATCAACTGACCCTAGTAATTCCCACTGTGGGATTGCTCAATGTCATTTGATATCATAGGGTGTTTTTTTAATTACATTGATTAGTTCCTAACTGTTTAATACCTTGTATATAATTATCAGGTTTCAAAGAACATGATATTTGTCCAATGGTAGGGGCTCAACTAATGAAAAGCCGATCAGACACTTAGCATGAAATCAGATGTAATTATGGCACTGAATATACTCAACGCTCCACTCATGACAGATTTAAAGAGTTAAATGTTCATTTGCTGTTTGTGATATCACTGTGAGCAGCTGCTCTATGATTATTTAAACTTTGGTGAGTCTAAAAAAGACAACAAAGGAAGAAAACCATGAGTAGAAAGATGACTGGCCAACCAATGTCAAATATAAGTGTCCTCCTCCAGAAGAGAAGCCAGAACAGCCCGGGGTGATTATGTGGATTTAATGAAGCCTTTGAGGGCAGAGTAACGCTCCCTCTCGTCTGGCATGCACGTGCGTTTTCCAGACTCGGCAGAAACCGCAGGAGGTTTGCACCCGGCAGCTGATTTTTAAATGGAAGCTAACAGTTTTTACGTCCCTCCCAGCAGATCTTGAAATGTCAGACGAACCCTGATACCTTTAAGTTTCAAGCTTTTCCTTCTGCTTCAGTGCTGACGAACCCAGAAAGCAAATATCTTGCTTAATATAATGCAAAAGTTGCTTACACAAGTAAAGAAAGTTTGTCATAATCTGATCTGCCCAAAATCACACTTCCCTAAGATGTATCAACGATTTAGGGTCAACAGAAAGTATTAAACTTAAGGGGAAATTTTCTTTCATTTCTTTCTTCTGTGGAACACAGCAAAAGATGTTTTGAAAAATGTTTCAACTGTTTTTGTCTTTAAATGGATGTCAGTAGTGCCCAATAAATTTTCTTTCATTTCTTTGTTCTGTGGAACAGCAGAAGATGTTTTGATGAATGTTTTAGCTATTTTTGTCAATAAATGGAAGTGAGTAGTAGCCAATACAACAAACACTGAGACATTTTCAAAATGTATTCTTTTGTGCTTCACAAAATCGTACAGGTTTGGAGTATTGTATTGAATATGCACTTATAGTGAGTTTCAAATCTTAACAATATATTTAAAAAAAAAAAAATACTTGCAGATAATATAATATTAATGAAATAAAAGGAAACGTGTAGTTTCTTATGTTCATTAACATGTTTATTAACACACTTAAGAACACTTATAAAAAGTAAAGTTTGTAATTTTTTACTTAAAAACATTGTTTTAGTTGTGCTTTAAAGAAGTACTCATATTTTGATATTTTGACTAACATACTAAAGCACATGCAAAGTACTTGATTATAATTTTAACTGTAGAGTGTTATTCAGTATGACATTTAAAGTTAATATATTTCAAATGTTCAAAATTGCAACCTCATTATTACAAAATGTGTAATTACAAATATATTTAAATATATGACATACAAATTTCAATTGAATTTACATTAAAGTACACAGATCAGGCATAAAATTATGACCACTGACAGGTGAAGTGAATAACACTGATGATCTCTTCATCACAGCACCTGTTAGTGGGTGGGCTATATTAGGCAGCAAGTGAACATTTTGTTCTCAAAGTTGATGTGTTAGAAGAAAAATGGGCAAGTGTAAGGATTTGAGTGAGTTTGATTAGGGCCAAATTGTGATGGCTAGATGACTGGGTCAGAGCATCTCCAAAACTGCTGCTCTTGTGGGGTGTTCCCGGTCTGCAGTGGCCAGTATCTATCAAAATTGGTCCAAGGAAGGAACAGTGGTGAACTGGCAACAGGGTCTTGGGTGGCCTGTGTGGTCTGATCCAACAGAGGAGTTACTGTAGCTCAAACTGCTACAAAAGAAGGTAATGCTGGTTCTGATAGAAAGGTGTCAGAATACACCGAGCATCACAGTTTGTTGCGTATGGGGCTGCACAGCCGCAGACCTGTCAGGGTGCCCATGCTGACCCCTGTCCACCACTGAAAACCCCAACAGTGGGCACGTGAGCATCAGAACTGGAAGAAGGTGGCCTGGTCTGATGAATCACATTTTCTTTTACATTACGTGGATAGCCGGGTGCGTCGCTTACCTGGGAAACACATGGCACCAGTGGGAAGAAGGCAAGCCGGCAGAGGCAGTGTGATGCTTTGGCCAATGTTCTGCTGGGAAATCTTAGGTCCTGCCATCCATGTGGATGTTACTTAGACACGTACCACCTACCTAAGCATTGTTGCAGACCATGTACACCCTTTCATGGAAAGGTATTCCCTGGTGGCCTCTTTCAGCTGGATAATATACTCTGCCACAAAGCAAAAATGGTTCAGGAATGGTTTGAGGAGCACAACAACGAGTTTGAGGTGTTCACTTGGCCTCCAAATTCCCCAGATCTCAATCCTATCAAGCATCTGTGGAATGTGCTGAACAAACAAGTCCGATCCATGGAGGCTCCACCTCGCACCTTACAGGACTTGAAGGATCTGCTGCTAACATCTAGGTACCAGATACCACAGCACACCTTCAGGGTCTGGTGGAGTCTATGCCTCGACGGGTCAGTGCTGTTTTGGCAGCATAAGGGGGATCAACACAATGGTAATATGCCTGATCTGTGTATATTTTAGTTCACCATAAATGCTTGTCAGTACATTCAACAGACTCTTTAAGACAATAAAAGTTGAAATTACATATCACAAGATGTAACCGGTCAAAAAAGCACTCTTAAAGTGCTAAATTAATTCAGTTGATTTCTTTTTACAGTATGTAAATTTAAACTAAATTTTCATTTAATTGCAATTAAGTGTCCGAAAACATTTAATTCAGTTCACAATTAAGTATATTCTTTTAAAGTATATTATTTTAATAATAAGCATGTTTTTAAGAGATAAAGTGTACTGCTTTTTTTCACAAGGGTATACATGTACTGTATCTTATTCTGCACCCTGTATGCTACGAACATGAAAGATACCTGAAAATGCAGGTAATAGCATGTGCTATTACTTATCTAAGTAATCTTACTCAGTATAAAAACGATATACTGTAGGTCAATGGAAAGTCTCCACCGTGATCGAAAATCGTATGTGTGTGTGTTTGTATGCATTCCACAGGCTCCAAACCTGAATCTCTAGACGCTCAAGCAAAACCAATGTTTACTGTCTGCATCTCTGAACAAACCCCTAACCCCAAGTATTAAACTTTGGCTTGTTACTCATTCAGCACTTTTAGTATGACACTTAAAATTGTGCAGCTTGTTGAGGAGACTGGTACTATTACTTTTCTACACAATCAAACACAGATTTCATTGAATAATGAAATGGATGACAAAATCTCACAAAAAGTAAGTCATACAGATTTGGAACAACATGAGCTTAAGTAAATGATGACAGAATTTTCATTTTTCATCTTTGGGTCAACTATTCTGGGTGAGCTCTTATGGGAAATCTCTTGGGAAAGCTCTTGGGAAACTAAGTAACCACTTAGCAACTACCAGAACACCCTAAACAACTATCCAGAACAGTGTGCTAAAAACACATCACCCTAGCAATGGCATAGCAACACCCTGGCAACCACCCATGAAACTCTAGCACCATGGCAGCAAGTTTTGCAGGATGTTAGCACCATTCATATTTTCTTTTTCCCTGACCATTTAAATCAAGTTGTAACTACAGATAAGCCCCAAGTCAAAACCTAAAAAACTTTTAGCATTTTTAAAAAATAAAAGACATTATTCAGTCTCTCATGATGCATTTTTTTCTTTTTCTTTTGAGGATGTTAGAAAAGGAGTTTTTTTACCAGAGTTAGCTTCTGGGGGCAGTTTTGTACATTAAAAAGTATAGCTGGGTCAGAAGCAAACAAGACGAACGTCTAGATACAGACGACCCATGCCACTAGCGTAGACGCTGCCCTCCCCCCCTCCTGACCACAGTCTCAGTCTCAGTGGGTGACTTCCTGTCCAGAAAAGCTCTCAGCCTAAATCAGTCTTGCCAGCTTCCCCATAACCCTGATGTGTTTGTGTGAGGGTTACTGTCTCACTCTTGGCTCACACACTCTCACATCTCTCCAAATGGATGCTTTTATAATTATAGAACCCATTTATTCTATGAGTTATGCATATTAATTTTGAAAATGGAGCTGTGGAGTACAATTCTGTCAGTCACAGACAGAGACAGAGTTCATCTGCAATATTTTGGATACATAAAACATCAATCCCAGGAGCCAAAGGGCTACACCAATACACACCCTGACTATAGACCCACAACACAACAAACAGAAAGAAAGGGGATATGATCTCAAACGAGTAGAATTCTGCCCACAGTACAATATATACTGTATGCTGCCTACTATTTTTTTTAGAAATTGTATGTGAAAGAGTAGACATTATGCAGCAATTTGCAATAGTATATGTTAGCGTCAGAAGTAGTATATACACTTATATTAAAATGAATGAAAACACCCAATATGGCAGCTCTTTGAGGTCCAGAAAGGCATTAAAGACATTGTTAAAATAGTCCAAGTCAACCTTAATGTTATGAAGCGACGAGAATACTTTTTATGCGCAAAAACAAACCAAAAATAATGACTTTATTCAACAATTTCTTCTTGTTTATGTCAGTCTCCTATGCAGTTGAGGCAGTGAACGCAGTGCAGTGCTTCCGTGTTCTACTTCAGAACGCCAACTCATCATTATTGGCCGACGATGTTCACGTGAGCAGCACAAAACATGCGTGTGACGCTGCTCACGTGAACAGTGAACAAGCTCTGCACTGCTTTCACTATGTCAACTGTGTAGGAGACTGAAATAGAAGAGAAGAAATAGTTGAACCACTGTAGTCACTTTGACTATTTTAACAATGTCTGTACTACCCTTCTGGACCTTAAAATGTGCAGTGATGTTGCTGCGTGGTTCAGAAACCCTCGGATTTCATCAAAAATATTCTAATTTGTGTTCCGAAGATGAACGAAGGTCTTATGGGTGTGGAACGACATGAGGATGAGTAATTTATGACAGAAATTTCATTTTTGGGTGAACTAACCCTTTAAAGGGATACTCCACCACAAAATGAAAATTCTTATGATTTACTCATCCTCATGCTGTCCCGGATGTATATGATTTTCTTTTTTCAGATGAACACAAACAAAACACTTTAGAAAAATAATCCATCTCTGTGAGTTCATATAATGTATGTCTATGGGACATCCAAAGTTGACACTTCAAAAACCACACAAAGCAAAAACACAATGGTACAACCCCAGTTGATGAATCAATGTCTTCTGAAGTGAAACTGTAGGTGTGTGTAAGAAAAATACTAGTATTTTATCATTTTTTAACTATAAACAGTCACATCCGGCCAACTCTCATTAGCAGATAGTATTTCCCGCATTGTACATTTGAGCAGATGTTGTAGTGTTGGGAAGATCAGATAATTTCACTACTTGGATCTTTGAAGGAAGGTGAACTGATAATTTCAGGCAAATTCAGAGCCTGTCAAATGACAATGAAGGAAAGACTCGGACCAGCGGACTCAGAAGGTGAACTAATCAATTCTGTTTCCTGTACAGAGCCTATGCGTTTTGCACATTACGAAAACAAATGAAAGGTTGTTGCATAAATGTGCATGTGCGGCCAACACAAAATGAATGAATCATTCATGATCGACCCATCATTAAAATGTTGGTCATTCTTTATACATAAAATTCATTTTTCCTCAGTATACCTTCTGGGTCACCGTAATTTTGCCAAGTAAGACATGTTCCTGGATCAGCATCTTTGTGACCAGATTTGAGGGACAAGTTTACCCTTTATGTCAAGTTTTGGCTTGCAACCAGGGTTAGGTGCTTCTACATCAATGCTATTCACCTATATTTTCCCTCTGATTTTAGGGATAAATTATGGGTAGGATTAGGATTAGGGGTAGGAATAGGGTTGGCAAAATCATGGTGACAATACATTCTGATACTACAGAAACATAATATGAATAGTATGGTTACATGCTGTTCACTATTGAGAACACAATCAAACTTTGTTATAATATCTTAGGTGCTATCCATTTTTGTACCTTTCTATCATTCATTCTAAGAAACATAAGATTACAATTTTATTAAAATCCATTTACTTACATTGAATGTTCAGCATTCAAAATGTAATTTGCAAGAACTGAAATGCATCATGTCAAATTATCTAAAACTTTAACAAGTCTTTTGCTGCCTTTTGATCACAACTATTTCCCTCTGGAAATGCTAATGTCGTTATTAGTATTGCCATTATCTGAATACTCTGGCCACACTGTAAACATAGAGGCTAATAAAACCCTGACAGACACCAGGCAGTTCAATTAAGAATACTTTACTATAGCATTCCTCTGTTTAATGGGAGAGAGCAGTGGAAATGGCTGTGGTGTGCCTCAGGGAGAGTTTATAGTCACTCATACTTTTGTCTGTTTTCACTGATGTGATTCTTGTTAAAATGGATGAGAAATATTCCCCTAATTCAGCACAATTCCTCTCTTTTTCTCTCTCTCTGCCCCCCCTCTCTGTCTGTGAGCTAAAATTTTGAGTGTTTCCCCCTAACGGAATTAAATATAGAGAGCCAGAAAGCTCAAAAGAGTGTTTAGATGGTTATTTTTCTCATTTACGCACACATTCTTCATACTGAGGGAGAAAAAACTCTCTTTCATTCTCTCTCACTCTCTCGTTTTCCTTTTATCTTTTTGGTGGGGCTGATTTTCCTCTGGCAGGACAGCAGCACAAACAGAGAGAGGTTTGCCTTCATTCTGGTCCACACGTGGCTTCACTATCTCTCTCTGCAGTGTGTTAGTTATGCTGGTTGGTCGTGTGGTGCTACAGGTCAGATATCAGTACAAAGAGATCAAAAAGAAGCTTGTTACTGTCTCGTGGATTAAGGTGATGATTCTAGAACAGATGGATCTCACGTGGATCTTTACTCAACTTGGATTTAACACAGTTAAAAGTGAAGTGTATAATTAGGCCTGTCGATTTAAAGCATCAATTTAGTGAGTAATTATTTGGGGAAAAAAAATTATGGCTTCGCTGCGAAAAGCGACTTTTGGAACCTTTATTTTTAAGAGTGAATCTGACTATATTTCCAGCTAAGCCATTTAAAGGTGATTTTCAGCAAAACGTTGAACACAAAATTTTAATGCTAAAGTGTGAATGGTTGAAATATGTTGTAAAATCACTGCATGTATAAATTACAAATGTGGTACATTCACCAAGAAAGGCAATTTTACTTCAATTTATATGTGTAAAAGTGGCTGTTATCTGTGTGTCAGATTGCTTTGGTTCAGAGATAAAGGCTAAAGCCTGCTGACACAACAAACACACCCACGCTTACCCGTCACATTTCTTGAGAATCTAAAGATGGACACATGTCCCAGGAAGGAGATCAAGACCTTTGATTACTAAAACACACACCCTGACCCAATGCAAAACATTTCAGCAGTATCCACTGAAAACTGCTAGGTTTCGGAAAACAGACATTCCAAACAGTGTCTGCAGTTTTGAATTCCCTACTGACTTATATTGACACACACAGCATTATATCAACAAACAACCTGAGTAAATCTGTTCCTCTGGGTACCTGATGCCTAAAGTCAGACATAGGTCTTTAGTCAACCCTTGTGAAAAAGAAGTACACTTTTAGAAAAAAAAAATAAAAAATCCTTCAATGTGAACTGAATGTAATGTTTTCAGGCACTTGAGAGCCCACATGATAGTTCAAATGAAAATGTATTGTAGTTCAATTTTATATTAAATGCAATTAAATAAACTGCTTTTCTGACCAACAAGTACATCTTTAAATGTATTTTTATAATTAAATTTATTGTCTGGTTAAAGTATAGTTAAAGTGTAATGCCAAATGTGCTGATAAGCATTTATGGAAACTAAAATATACTTTCATGTAATTTCTTTTGAAACTTATGTAAGGTAAAACTGTTTGTAACACAAAGTTCTGTCATGAAGCTCTAGATGGCAGAGTTGGTTACTGCTCTGTATCAGTAGCCAATGAGCTTGCGTGCTCAACCTTCAAATTACTTTGGTAGCATTATTTTGCCTTAAGCCCGGAACACACCAAGCCGACGGTTGGCCGTCTGGCAGTTTTTATTCGTCGGTCAACTAAGTTTACTCAGTATGTTCTGCACCGTCATCAAAAGTTGGTCCTCGTTGGCTTTTTTTTGACATGTTGAATCGGCGTTGGAGCTTGTCGGTAAGTCGGGCCATCTGATTCTTCTGATTGGCTGTTCAGCTACTGCCACCTGCTGGTACGGAAAGATATTTTTTCTTACGCAGGCGCAGAACGGATGTACTACTTGGTCGTCAGGTGTCGAGTGTCGCTTTAATGCGTCAAGGCAACTTTGTACCCAGATGCTGCCGACATGAACCAACCCCGCAGTATGCTTTCGTCGCCACTAGTTCGTCGGCGTTGGCTTGGTGTGTTCAGGGCTTTAGCAGTGCAGAGCGCTTTCTGAAACCCTCCACCTTCCCCAGCTCCACCTGTATAGATCTACTATGGGTAATTCATGTACGCTATATTGTCCAGGAGCAATGTCTTACATGCTCACAGCAACGTGTCGTGTATTGGAGGTAGCAAGTCCTGTACTTGCTCTGCAGCAGCAGCAATAACCTACAGCAGCCGCAGCAGTGTAGCAGACCTATTCCGTCAAGACCAAACATACAACACTGTCTTGCATTACCATGACAAACACTCCGAGAGTTGTCATGACAGAAATTATGAAGTTGCAATTTAGTCTACTCAAAATGTATTAACAGTATGCACATTGAAATATCTCTATGTGAAGCACAACAAAAGATTATTAAAACATGATGATTTAAAATGTACTTTTAATATGACATTATTACATAAGTGTACTCTCTTTATGTACACTTAAGTGGTGCTATTATTTCATTAATATTATATTATCTGCAATTACAAATATACTTTAAAGATTTGAAGTACACTTCTTTTTCACAAGGGAAGACACGTTGCCATGTGAATACTTTTGCTATATTGAATCTATCCATGCTAATCTAAAAGAAGACGGGAACTAAATGAGATCTATTTGATGCCTGATTTACACGGCACACATAAGCAGTGTGTAAGTGAAGCGGCAGAAGAGCTATAATAGCAGGCTTGCATTGTTCTTTCAAACAACATCTTCAACTCAAGAAATCTGTGCTATCCTTTTAAAGCCTGTTGCTGTAGATGTTGCCTTCCAAGTCACATGTGGCTTTGCGTTGTAGTGTCTCTAATCAGCTCTGCAGTTACTCATCATGAGGAGAGCCTGTGTATGTGTGTAGGGTGGAACGGAAACAGTTGGCCACTATTGCACTACTCAATGTGCTCCTTATGCTACTGTATACTTTATTGGGATTGTACAAACTCTATAGCATCTGTCCAGTGCGGCAGTCAAGGCATATTTAGGCAAATTCACACTGCACCGAAAGATGCTGACCAACGGCAACAGACACATCGTTGGGTTTTGTCAGATCAGTGTGTTACCCCATCAATGTCTGTTGGCGTTGGTGGGTGCTTCTTTTGAATGAACATGTTCAGTTGTCTGGTCGTGGAATAAAAAGTGACATAGGGGGATAGTGGGGTAAGATGAGCCTTTTTTTGTTTTTCTTACTTATGTGGTCATCAAGATAATTAAAGTATCTAAAGTAATTTCAGGATGTTTCCTATCTTTTTAAATGATCAGAATTCATCTATGACAAAGAGTTCTAAAAATATGGCTTCTTACATAAAAGTGTTTCTGTGGCTCAATTTACCCCAGGTTAGAGGTAAGCTGATCTGAGTCAGTGGGTAAGTTGCACCACCTGTGTGTAAACTGACCATCTAACTGAATCTTAATCAAACGTGGAATTGTAAAGATAATTGACCTGTTTTAAAAACACAAATTTCCTTTTACCCATAATCATATTTTTTTTTTTCTTAAAGCAAACTTAAACAACATAAAACCAACCAAATAAAGTTTAAATTTCAGTATCTTTAATTGTTTGCATTTCTGAAATATGTTGAATACCAAAGTTGTACCCTTCCCAAAAACAGACTAGCAGAGTTTGTTGAGTAAAATTAAATAAAAGCTAAATTAGAATTAATTAATACATTTCACTGAAACTAATAAACATTTTAGTCAAAGTTGCATGGTTTAATACTTTGCTAAAACAGCAACATGCATCATAAATATCTTAAGACCTGGAAAAATTAGCTTTGATGTAACAGCCATTACATCTGTTATACTAAAATTTTACTTTGACAAGCCAAAAACAGTTTTTAAAGTAAATGGGTGCCGTCCAGTCCTCCCATGTGCTTCTCCTTTTCATAGTCTGGCAGAAATTATGGGTAGTTCCAAAATATATAGTCACATGACAATAAAAGTGTAAAGTTGCCAAGAAACAGGGGGTGGGTCAACTTACCCACTGGCTGATCTTACCCCACCCTCCCCTGCTGTAAACTGGTGATTGTCCCAGTTGGTCAGCATCTGTCGGTGCAGTGTGAATTGGCCTTTAAATGAAAAGTTCTAGGAGAGCAGGCCCATCTAATTTTCTAATTAACCAGAGCATTCAAGCAGCCACTTACATTACTCTGGTGTCAGTTGTTCCGGCATCTCGCCACATCTCCAACACCACCTCTATACTTTATGTGTCTTGCCTGTAATCATCTCCATGTATTAGTAGCCCCATAGGTAGTCCATATTAGAGCTTGAGTTGACCCTCCTCCATCGCAGACAGCAAGCTAAAATTGTTTAGCCATCCATCTATTCTCCGCATGTCCTAAGAAGGATTGCTTGAGCCTGTCGCAGCATCTTGGGCCTTAGGCAGGGCCAGTCCATCACAGGGATAAAAACATGTTTAGGGTCATTCTACAGAAACGTCCACTTTTGGTATGACAAAATGTCTTAAAATGTATTTCTTTTTCTAACATTTAAACTTAGACCACATTATTATATTACACTTTGACTTTATGAATACACATAAATGACAGCTTAATGATTTTTTAATTTTTTTGTACATTTATTTAAAGACTGCATGTCCCCTTTTTTGTCACTGGTGTTACCTTATTTCTCTGGCATTTTTAAACAATTTTATGAAATATTATTTCTCATTTTTTTTCAGCACATGCAGTCAGAGTTACAGAATAATAATGATAATGCAAAAAATAAGGAGATTATGTGTTTTTTATTTTAATCAGGTTAGTTAAAAGTGTGATTGAATGATAATAATTCAATTTCGCAACCATGTATTTGCTATAACAATGAAAATTTTGGAAAAACAGTTATGAAAAGTACGACGAGCTCTTCTGTGGTGCTTGGAATTTTTAGAATTAATTAAAAAACAAATATTGGCACATTGATGGCTCAAGAAGGTTTAATTGTTCAAATAACGTATTGTTTCATATTAAAATATAAAAAAATTGTAATCCTAAAGTGTTTTTCAAGTGTAATATTTCTGTAAAGTCTAGGGACAGAAAAGTGGACGTTTCTGTAGAATGACCCTTTAACCTTTACAGTTCAGTGATTAAATGGGTGTCAGAACTCATGAAACTGCCATTTAAAATGGCAAAAGTGCACTCAACTACACTGCACATCCAGTTATAACAATCTTCTCCATCATATGACAAATTAAAATAAAAAATAAATTAAGAAATAAACCTGCATGTCCTTGTTCCCCAAAGTTGTGCAGACTATCCGATCAGACTGAAACCATCCAAATCAGTTCTGCCATTTCTGCCAGAACTTTTTTTTTTTTTTTTTTTTTTTTGCCAATGGATTTGGTTGCTCCATGGTCATGCAATCTGAGGCAAACTGGTAACTTATTCAGCAAAGTAAATGGAGCAAAAATAAACAGCAGAAGTTAATCAGCCAATGGAAGAGCAGAAACGTGAAAGAGCATCTCATTCTCCAGTCCACAGCTGGAGAGAGACCTTCATCCAAACCTCACAGTAGCCGAAGACCTCAAGCTTTCCCTCAGAGGGCCATACAGAGCAGCTCTCAGAGCACAAACATACAAAACTGAGACAGTCTGTCAGACGCCCCACTAATGTAATGACTTACACATACAACTGACATTACCACATTTAAGCCTCATCAGAAATGGATAGAGGGAGTCCTGCAGGAATAGTTCTGCCAAATGTGAAGATTTAGTCAGTATTTATTTACTTATCTATATCTAGTGGTCACAGATTCTCAGGAAGTTTGTTCAGGAACTCAGGAAGTTTGTGGGATTTTTTTTGTGTGTGAGGACTCTAAATACAAAGAAACTGCAAAACGTGTATTTAATTGTAAGAATACTTGCATGTCATTCAGAAGTTCTAAGCTATGTATATCTTTGAAGGTTGAAGATATGTTGGCATACAGTATGAGTATAGAGATAGAAAATGAATGTGCATAGTGTAGTTCAGATCATTTGCTCTAGGAAGAATTTGATGAGAAATGTTTAATTTCAAATGAGATTTCTGACTTTTGATGGTAGCCTTTGGTTTCTTGGCAATTCTCAGCACAGTTTGTTGAAATCTCTTCTGGAACTCTATAAGAGACACATTAGGTTCTTTTTCTCAAGAAAAAAATAAAATAAACAACTGACATATTAAAGAGACCTCATTTATCTTGTGTCTTTGCTTTGGGTCTTTTCACAACTCTTTCAGGGAGATTATGCTTAGCCTTTATCGTAATCACAAGGTTGTTTTAGGCTTGTCTGCCAGCTTGTATCATAAGCAGTTCAAGTCTGTGAACCTTGCCAGTCATAAACCAAAGTGCTGCTGTTAATTTTTCCACCACCCTTTCGTTCAGCCAGCTCAAATATCACAGATTAACTTTTCCTCTGAGAGCAAAACCACAGATAAAAAAAGCTCTGAGGAGACGAACGAGCACTTAGCGGACGGACGCCCTGTCACAGGCTGTCACGCTCGGCAAGGAAGATGAGTACTATGATGAATGTTAAATGTGTTAATGAGAAAAGTAGCAGCACGTGCCTGTGCTCGCCTGCACTGCCAGAAGCTGCAAACCAAGTTTGAGAAACAGAAGATGAGAAAGGGAGGACTGATCCCCTACCTGGAGAGAGCTCTCCTTCACTCTGATCCCCAGAATCTGAGTCCATCTCTCCACAAAGAACCTCTCCTCTTTTCAATCCACTTCCTCTGTTTCTGTCTGTCTCTGTCCTCTCCCTCTGCACTGGAAACTGTTTTCTTGAGCTCAAATGCACCAGCCGTCCGTGTTCAGAATATAACTGACTCAATGAGTGCGTGCTGTTTGCCGAGCGCCTTTTCTGTGCAGTCAGGCTGCCTTCTTTCACTGACACTCTCTTGCTTCCACTTTCTTCTCTCGTTTGCTTCCTTCCCCTCCCTCTCCCTCTCTCTCTCTCTCTCTCTCTCTCTCTCTGTCCCTCCTCCCCCTTCTCCCCTCAGCTCAACATTGTGATGCCTACAAAAACATTAAGAGGAGGAAAACTCTGTCTCTCTCTCTCTCTGAGCTGATCTCTTGCTTGTGTGGAACGTTTTGTATGTTGGGGAGGTTTTTTCATTCAGGCATTTTCGTGTACTATTTGCCTTTCAGCGGCAGGTTTAGTTTTTAATGTTAGAAAATGCTTATTGGATGGACAAGTGAATGACAAATGACAGCAGTTCTGCTTTAGATTGTCTTTACCACACCATCCAGCTCAAACATTAATAGAGTAACCGAGGGACTAGGTGCCATCAACAGGTCAAGGTTTGGCTGGTTAGTGTGGTTCAGTTAGCCCCTGCTGGTAGATGATGTAACTACACCATTATAGGGGCAAAAAGCATCTTTCTTCTTTGATGGTCATTTGAAGTGGCTTTTTATTGAGATGAAAGAATTACTTTTTCATTATATAAAATAGATGCCATAGTTTTCTGAATTTTTTTCTCATCTCCTGCCTTTGACATACAACTCTGTATCATCTCTAGACAAGGTTTTGAAACTGTGTGCGTTCTCATAGTGCCATCAGTCAGTTTGTGTTTATGATGTCATTTTCCTGCACCTTTAGATTGATTAGTCATAAATCATAAGCTTGAATTTAGATTGATTTTTGTCCCACCCAAAGTAATAACTACAGATTATTTCATAGATATATCCAAATACTTAGTGCCATATTTGACAGCTCATATCTACTTAAGGCAGGAACACACCAAGTCGATGGTTGACCGTCGGGCAGTTTTTGTTCGTCGGCCGACTAATTTTTCTCAGTGTGTTCTGCACCATAGGCTGAAGTTGGTCCTCATCAGCTTTTTTCGGCTGATTCGAAATGTTGAATCGGCATCGGAGCTCGTCGGCCCGTCGGGCCATCTGATCATTCTGATTGGCTGTTCAGCTACTGCCACCTGCTGGTTCAGAAAGGCATTTCATCTTACGCAGGCACAGAATGGACGTGCTACTTTGCCGTCGGCTGTCGAGCGTTGGTTTGGTGTGTCAGGACAACTTTGGACACAGACACTGCCGACGTGAGCCAAACCCGCAGTCTGCTTTCATCGCCACTAGTTTGTCGGCATCGGCTTGGTGTGTTCCGGCCTTTAAATAGAAAGTATGAATCATTGGTAGTTAACATTAGTTAACATGAAATAAGAATTACCAAAACTTCTACAGCATTTATTATCTTACTTAATTTTAATTTCAGCATTTACTAATGCATTATTAAAATCAAATGTTGAATTTGTTAAGATTAGTTAATTCACTGTGAACTAACATTAATAAACAATGAACAGCTGGATTTTTATTAACAAAGATTAATAAATACTGTAACAAATGTATTGCTCATTGTTAGTTCATGTTTGTTAACATTAGTCAATGTATTAACTATGAGACCATATTGTAAAGTGTTACCAAATCATTTGTCGAAATTACGTTTCTATAACATTTAAAATCAGGCATAAAAATCTGACAAAAAAGTGCTGATTTGAGGGGGGTGTGAAGGGATAGCAACCCCTTTGTTGAAAAGTGTATTATGTAAAGCATATCATGCAAATTAAAAATTAAAATTTTCTACATATGACAATTCACAAACTATAAATAATGGCGATTGGCCAATCAGATCTCAAAATGGCTGTCAGATCACAAGATCACGCAGGTTTTCTTTAGTTTTGCGCTCTTCACAAATGGTCACGAGTATGTGGCAAGGACATCTTTTGATGTAGGTAAGTTGTCAATGTGTCAGGACATTCCCCTGTGCAGGAAATTAGCTGAAAATAAATATGAATAATTATTCATGACTAGTTATAATTAATTATAAATATTTGGATCAGTTAATAAAATTAAATTAATGTGATAAAATTAATGTGACAATCAATTAACCTGTTTGGCCAGCAAACACTCAGTATTGATCGTCTATCAACTTTTCAAGACAGAAAAATAACGCTTTCTTAGCACGCAGCTGTGATCGAATTGTTATCAGGGACATTGGGTTTATAAGCAGGTCAGAATCAACTCGCAAGAGTGTGCACACAAGATTTATTTTACTAAATTACAAACACATAACTAAACTAACAAACACATAACATACACACAAATCACACATATACATGGGTAAAAATGAGCAATGATAGAGTTGAACTGGAAGTGGGGACAGGAAATAAAGCTTTGGGAAAAAAATCAAAAACAATCTGGAAAAGACCATCAGTTTTCTCAGTAATAAAGCACCTTTGCTAACAAAGTTGGTTCACAAATTATCGCTGTTTAGTGTTCAAATGTACGATACTTGCAAAATGCCTTTACTCTGTTGAGGAGCATCGGGTCTGAGGAGAAATCCTTGATGGTTCGGTCCGAAGTTGTAATCAATATCTTCTGCGTAGGATGATGAAATATGAAACAACTTAAGCTGTTAATTTGACTCTTGTTTTCGGAAAGAGTTCTTTTTCCTTCTAGATGAACACATGGCTGGGGTGCAGGTTTAGGACTACAGGCTTTGGCCTGAAGAGGCCTGCAGCAAAGGGGGTCTCTTCAGTCCATGCAAAGAAGCAAGAGAGGGAGGGGCATTGTTCACTGGCTTTTAACCTCTGGTCAAATTCTCTTAGGGTTGGCCTGACCATTGAGAAAGTTTAATTTCCGAGTGACAACATTCCTCCT
This sequence comes from Chanodichthys erythropterus, assembly GCF_024489055.1. NCBI lineage: Eukaryota > Metazoa > Chordata > Actinopteri > Cypriniformes > Xenocyprididae > Chanodichthys > Chanodichthys erythropterus. Next base: position 10,176,162 of record NC_090227.1, on the reverse strand, counting down.
GTCGGGGCTTTTACAACAGAGCATGATTAAAATGGCTGAGCTGATGAAGAAGAACTATTAAAGATTCTTGTAATACTGATGTGTTGCACAGCTATCGATATATTGTATACACAAGCATTTAAATCTTCTCAATACGAACCCATAGACACTAAACATGGCATAATTGAAGCTGAACACAATACTGAGTACAATACAACAAACAGTAATAATGGATACCATTTCCTGAGGATATGTCTGTCTATAAAGTAAGGCCTGTTTTCAGGTTTGTGGGCCTTTTCTATGGGCCTGACTCAAAATGACTTTTGGATGCAGAGTTCTGCATTGCTGCACAGTTTCGAATCATAAAAGTCTTATCTGATCATGTCCAAGAGGCCCTTGCCCAGACTGGTCTTCTCAGGGGATGGGGACAGAGTGAGTTTAAAGATTATTTGTTCAATATGACAAATAACTGTTGTCTCAGTTGTCACACCTGACGTAACATTAGAAATAATAAAATACATAAAATACATTGATTCAATAAGTGATCGTTGTCAAGGTTGCATTGAATTATTGAAAATGAATGAAATCATGAGGTGGTAATGCACACATGCATATGTTAAAGCTGCAGTCCGCGATTTTTCATCTTTGTCGCCATCTCTGTTTGAAACCTGCAATTGCAGTCAGGGGCGTAAATTTCATCGGACAGTAGGGGGGGGACAATAAACATAACATTTCTCAAGAGCAATTTTTGAAGGGGACACAAATAATACAGCCAAAATTTTACTTATAAAGGATATATGCAGGGGTTAAATTGGGCCGGGGCTGTACGGGGCTCGCCATTAACGCTTAATTTCTTGAAGGGCCAAGAGAAAGAGAGCTTTACTTGTCCTGATTAAAACAACAATAACAAAAATAGTTAGGGAATCACCAAAACGCAAGCATGATTCTATTACATTTAGTGTAAGTGGCGATTGATAATGGATAATATAAATATTTAATAATAAATATTTTATTAACGAATGATTCAGCATTTTGAACGAATCGGTTGAGTCAAGAATCAGTAATAGCCTATTCCAAAACACCTGCCTCATTCTTGAATGAATCAGTCGTTTGAATGAATGACTAGGACAGTCACTTGCCACCACCTACTGCCAGTTCAGTTTCATGTTTAAATTTTCCCAACATTTCTTATTTGTATATTCAAAAATATTTAAAGAATATCATAACATTATTTAATGCAGTTGTAATTTTTCAGTGTAAATTATTTAATTTGATTCATAACAGTCCTGCTTTATTTTTCTTATTGAATTTATTGATCAAATGTAAAAAAAAAAGAAAGAAATAAAAGATGAAGCATGTAATAAGATTAGGGGAAAAAAATGCCCTTGGGGTAAATATCAATACCCTGTATTTTGTATTGATATGCTCTCCTTTAGGCCTACAGAAAGACTTTGTTATCAGATGTAGCTTTGCACACTGCCAACATCTAGAATGATTTTGATCTGTATTTTAGTGTTCATAGCAGAGGGCTCTGTCGACTTATTTTTAGTTTGTCAGTTGATAAGATTTTGTAGGCTTTGCATACACATGTGCACTCCTCGAAAGCCTGAAACCTGTTAATTGTTGTTGGTGTGGGTGACATAGTAGCCAACAAGCAATTGTAAACAAGCTACCAAACACGCTAGGTAACATTAGAATTGCTAAAATAGCGGACTGACGGAAAAAAAAAATCATGTTATCATCTTGCTTTTTTTTGTTATGACTAATTACTCAGCGTCGGCAGCATTAAAGCAAAAATAACCACTTCATCCGATGTTTTTGAATAAAATAGCCTAAACAGCCTACTTACTAGAGCTCCTCTCAACTACCGTCTGTCTTCTCTCCCGCCGGCGCCGCCGGATTTCTACACGCACGAGTGTGACGTGCGCGGTGGACCAAACCACTGTGAGGTAAGGGAGAGGTGACTCAAAATGTTTCTAAACTTAAAACGCCTGTTTGCGTTTGTATTGCTTTACTTCTTACACAATTATTTTAAGGATATATCATTTATTTACAATACTTAGAGTTTTTAATTATATTTTTTGGGGGGGACAGCACTGAGATAGGGGGGGTCATGTCCCCCCCCGTCCCCCCCCCGCGATTTACGCCCCTGATTGCAGTCATATGTGGAATAGTTATCTGTACATGCGTTGTGTCTCGGCACAGCTCAGCGCAGATGAATCTAATGCTTGCTGTCAGTCACCGCACCGGTGTGGATACTGAACTTGAGAATGATATGTTGCCATATGACAACAACGCGCAATAGTGGAAATAACTTAAAATAAGTGTAAGTGTATATAGTTAATATTTTTCCTCAGAAATGTTGTTTGTATTGAATAAATTTGTGCTATTATAAGCTTTAGCAGTAAATATAAACAACACCTTATACTTATTTTCCAACATCTTGTGCTTTTATTTATGGAATTTATTATTTTGCTGAATAATGCTTTATATTCTTTGAATTTCATTACGTTTTTCGTGAATATTATTTAAATTGCAAATGTAGACAATTAAAAACAAATCTAATACTGTTCATCATGTATCATAAAACATTGACATAAAACCAAAAATATTGTAGTTCATGAAAATTCAACATTACGCAATCTTATGAGAGGAAGGTTATGAACATGACCCCCCCCCCCCATAATCCTTGAAACGTCACCTTTTTTCTATATGAAACTTCAAAAAGCATTTGAGACACATCACATTTAGTGCACTTCACCCTAACAATACACTTACATCCACTTGCACCTTCCTTTTTGAGACACAATGGTAGGACAGTGGTAGATGGGCCAGTATAGTACTGGCTGTGGTGGCAGATCTCTGATGTTGATTTAATCCATAATATAAATGCCATGGCAGTCCTTAACATATGACTAATTAACATATCGCTAGCATTAATGCTTTTATTGTTACAGCTTAACAGACTGCAGCTGGCCTTTGCTAGCTATCTAACCTATTATAATAATGTCATTCCATTATTGTGCAGTGTTGCCATATGGCAACACAGACATTTTATCGATTTAACAAAAACTAATTTCATAATTTTTTTTTTTTTTGAGTGGTGAATATGTTATCATAACTTACCTGAGATGATGTTAACAATTTTTTTATGAATGTGACATGGGCGGGTCCTTGTTTGTTACTGACGTTTTAATTTGCTTTCAGCAACTACATACAAGAGACGTGAGTCTGTCAGAAAATCGCACCACAGAAAAAAAAATGCATGTCATGTGACTTAACCAAAGCACATCATTGGCTAAACTAAGGTCTCCTCTTACCAACAAAAAAAAAAAAAACGAGAATGTTATGTTAAAGAGACAGTGGCAAGGAAATTAACATAAAGTGTATGTTGCAATATGGCAACACTATGCGGTAGAGGGATAACTACCGATTGATTTTGCATTTCTATCAGAAATTAAGAATTATTAGTGTCATTGTAGTGCTGCAAATATCTAAGTATAGCTAATACTTAAAATCTCAAAGTTAAATCAGATTTATTTTGTAAAAGTATAGTATATAGCTCTACTGTGGTTTTTAAACAAAAAACAAAAACCAAAAAAAAAACAAAAAAACTTCAAAACATCTCCCCCTCTGTTTTTTTTTCACAAATCGCACCCTGAATATAACAATTTTCACTGGAAAATATCATCTCAACATGCACTGCACTGCCAATGATGATTAAATCTAACGATCGCTTAGTTCGGATCAAGCCAAATCGTGCAAATTATTATTACTGTTATATTGTTCTCAAATTGTTAATGTTAACAACATCAGCATTGCTATGACTATGTGTATATTAGTGTTACCTGTAGATTTCAATTTCTGTAGCCACTCAACAGTCCAAAGTCTTTTGCTTTTTGACTACGGGTGAATCTCCAGTTGTCACTGTCGATTGTCATTTGGCTCTTTCTGGATTACAATCCGCCATCAAAATGATAAGTTTAATTATTTCAGCTGCTGTGAGAAAAGGCTATAAATGATTTGCTACCAACAGCGTCCTCACGTGATAAAACCGACTAACATGGACTCCTTCCTTTCTGTTTATGGACGTGACGTAATGACGCACAGAGGAACTGCTGCATGCTTGAATTTCCCATGGAAATCCACAATGTCGCTCTTATTATAAAACATTATTCCAAGCTTACCATTGTGAATCGAGCTAAGATAATGAGATAGTTTTAAACACTGGCTGGTTATGTACTTGCTCAAAAATTGATTTTGGATAATTTTTAACCAAAAAAAAAGGTTACAGACTGCAGCTTTAAGTAAACGTTAGTGTGTTTATTTACAAAAAAAATTTAGGTTTTATTGCCTAAAGTGTTGAACTATTTCCTTTCACCGATGACGCAATATGCAATATTATGCAATATTCACAGAAACCACCCAAGCCAAGATTAATAGTTCAACATCTGCACTCAATTTTTTAATCATAAAAAAATATGTTTAGAATAACTGTAGAGCATGGCAGTAATGATGGTTTTAAACCACATTCCTGGATTTTATACATCTAGGGGGGATATAAGGATGTAGCAGTTCAGCTAAAAGGTTGTGAGCTTGGATATATAGGGATTTGTACACAAATAAAAGAATTAAAAAACTCAATTCTAAATTGGATAGGCAGCCAATTGAGAGCCCTCAGAATGGGAGTGATATGATCGCTTTTACGGCTTTTCCATCCTTATCTCATGACAATTTGTACGTATTTTACGAGGTGGCTAATTTGTAAGAATTTGCACAAATGACCTAACCCTAACCCCGTCCTTAAACCTACCAGTCACTGGGGTTTAGACGAATCATATGAATTCGTATGAGTGAGGTCGTACGAATTCTTACGAATTAGCCACCTCGTAAAATACGTACAAATTGATTGTGAGATAGCGTTGGCTTTTCTGTAGCACCGTCAGTCTGAACCAGTTGGAAGCAAGCAATTTGTGAGTTAAAAATACTGCAATATAAAGATTTGTGGTAATCTAAATGTGAACTAATGAATGCATGGAGAATAGGGGTGAAAATTTACACAAACATGACGGTTCGGTACGTACCTCGGTATTGAAGCCACGGTTCGGAACAGGTTCGGTACAGAAGGGATTAGATAAATAAACATAAAATTGCTTCTAATTTCTTCTTTTTTTTATTAAAGTGGGGGTTTTTTTAAACAAAAATCTCTTTAAATAAATTCAAATATAACAAACGTTTTCTTAAAATTTCTAAATCTAATTATAAAATTATTTACCTATTATTTTTTCTACTCCAATTCACTTTTGAAATATGATCATTTAAACAGTTCCTGTCATAACTAGACATTACTAACAGGAAATATAATGAATATAAGCTAACTGTCACTAGCCCAGTCACCCTCAGCACTACACTTCTTATCATTCTCTCTGGCTCACACCTGCTCTTACTCCCCAATCACCTGCATCTGCAAGCCATTACTCTAATCAGCACTCACTATATTTGCCGTCACTTTCCTTACCTCAGTGTCTGGTCTTAATGTTGTTGTTACCAACCATACAACGTACCTGACTCCTTTCCTGATCTTTGCACTAGTGATGGGAAACCAAGGCTTTCTGAAGCGTTTGAGGCTTTTATCAAATTGTGCTGAAAAATGCTTCATTACTCGAAGCTTTTAACACAGTACACATTAGTGACATCTGGTGGTCAGACTTGTTTTCTGCATCTAAATCATCGTGGAGCAGATCTACGGTTTGAAAAAGCGCGTGACCAAACAAAGCGTCAGAAGTCCGTGACATCTGATCTCATCTAAATTAATTTGTGACAATGGGTCTCATTCATGAAACATTCGTAAATATACGAGTAAATATGTGAGAGATTTGCGCGTAAACAGACTTTCACGAAACCTCCTGATTCACATATACTTCGTAAACGTCAGAAGTGATAGTGAAATGTGTGTGTGTGTTAATGAATTCCAATATAATTAATTATGCATGTTCATTCTAAATTACCCCCAGACAGCAACATAGTGTCAAACCGATCCGGCCCACATCTGGTCCGTATCTAATCCACATGTACCAGATGTGGGCCAAATCTGGGCAACACTATGTTGCTGTCTGGGCCATAAATCCCGCCCATTAAATCCGACTGACAACTATATATGGGCATCATATTATGACACCAAATGAAGGATTTTGGCCATTTTATAGGAAACAAGTTCCATAGTTTGCCCAGCCCTATTGAAATCAATTCATTATTTGTTTAAAGTGCTTCGTTTGCAGATGCTATAGGTGCGTTCACGCGGCCTCGTAATTCCTGTTTACAAGATTCTAGCTTGTAAAAAGCGTTCACGTCCTCGTAAAGTCCGTAATTACAGTTTGTAAGCTGGGAGTTTTCTGAAAGCTCCCACATGTAACATGTGGCCACTATACCACCTGACCGCTGTAGATTGATTTATTAGGCGTTGATAATGGTGCCATGGAAACGCATAATTTCCAGTCCAAGGACCAAAAGGACGTGAACAGCTCCGAATATAATGTCATTTCAAGATAGCGGTAAATACAAGGTGACGTGAACGCAGCTTATTACAAAAGTAAAAAGAAAAAACGTATGTAATTACTATATATAATATTTTTCAAAATGCTGTAAATATGTACCTTATTAAGGTGAATTAAAATGCAGCCTTATTAATGAGCAAAACATTCGGATGTTAAACGCACTATTTACGCGTGACTGGGAGCAGGTGTAAATTTCTTTCGTACCAGCTAACATTTGGAAAATACGAACATTTTAATGAATCCAAAAATTACGCCAGAACCACTTTACACACGATTTACACAAAAATTCGTTCTGCTCTTGTTTCATGAATGAGACCCAATGAGACCACAACTCGTGTCATGTGTAGCCTGGTCAACGGATTCACATATTGATCAATAATATAAAATATACAATGATGTGATCATAATTGACGTGAGTAGTTGAAAAAATATTTTGGATGAGCTGTTTAACCCTTATGTTCTGTTCGGTGTCTCTGAGACCCCAGCAATAAACCATGATTGAATACATTTTCCTTTTATGCATCAGGTGAAACGCCATTTTTTTTCAAACCAGCTGTCCCAACTTTCCGATACTGCATGACGTTCAAAGCTTCAAACGTCATCGATCACGTGGTATTGTCATTTCGATACAAGCATCTGTACAGCGTGTGATACAATAGTGCTATGAAAACCGCGTCGGAGCATCGGAGCCCCAGTATCAACCGTCCCATCACTACTTTGCACCCATTGAGATTCCTGCCCGTCTTCGTCCTTCATCGTCATTCTCTCCAGATCTTCCGCTTATAATCAGCCTTCACAATCCCATCACTAGTCAATTGTCTCTTTCTGTAATGCTAACAC